>NW_015113312.1:82033-83177 GCF_001443285.1 Poecilia latipinna | reverse complement strand
TTAAATATTTAAATAGTACTTTCACTTGTATTCAAGTGACAGTAGCACTGCTTCAACATATTTTTAATCTAGTAAAAGTAAAAAGTAGACAACCAAGAAATGACTCAAGCAAGAGTAAAACCAGTATTTGGTAAAACATAGTCTACTCAAGTACTGAGGTTGTCAAAATGGGAACAAAGTGTCTGATTTGATGAACGGATAACAGAGTCCTGTGGCAGACAGATTCTTTTTGTGCCTCAACAAGTGAAATATGAAATGACCAGAGCTGGACAGAATGACAAAGTGAAAGTTGAGTTTCCTCACAGAGGACAAAACCTGCCAACTGCCTGCATGTTGAGCAGACGAATCCCAGCAGATAAGGGCGAACCAGAAATGGATCCTCTGTTTCAAATAAAGTTTCCCAAGGTAAATGTACTTAGACTGTTTGCATCCATCTTTGGTCTTCATTTGTAGATGGTCCTCGTTTATTCAAATCACCGCTCGACTCTCACCATGTCACTTTTTGTCACCTTCCTCCATAAATATCTTAAGATCTCTCCGACCCTTTCGCCTAAATTTTTTACATCGACAGCTCAGACGTTTGGCATGAAACTTTCATCCGCCTCCTCTTCCAGCATGTCAGCGCTGCTCGTCCTTCCTTTCATCTTCCTCAGACTGTATTCTCTTGTCGCTTTGCTGTCGTCGGTGGATCAGCTCCAAACGGTTGATCAACAAAGAACAAAGGAATGATTCAGTTTGATCCAGACTGAGTCTTCGTCCCTTGGCTGGGTCCTAGAAGTGTTTTCACACCACCGCGGAGCAAACATATTAGATGTGAAAGTGACATTAGATTTATTTTTTTTTATTTTTTGCTGCATACACTTCCAGATAAGGAGGTTATGTGACAGCCTTACAGCATCAAAGGATTGAACTTTTGTTGAAAGTTGAAGAGGAGTTTCATCATCCAGGTACAGAACTCTTGTTGGGTAAGAGGCCATGGATGGTGCTCCTGTCTGAGTACCAGCATTGTCAGAGAAAAAAAAAAAAGGCCAGATGGTCTAAGTTTAACATCTTGCTGAGTTTAGGGCAGTTCTGACAAAACTCAAATCCCGACAACTTGCTTTTGCTGTTCTGCCTGCGGCTTCATTCCAGTTGCGCCTCTTAT
>NW_015113312.1:27878-78812 GCF_001443285.1 Poecilia latipinna | reverse complement strand
TGATTCAGTTTGATCCAGACTGAGTCTTCGTCCCTTGGCTGGGTCCTAGAAGTGTTTTCACACCACCGCGGAGCAAACATATTAGATGTGAAAGTGACATTAGATTTATTTTTTTTTATTTTTTGCTGGTGGGCTTTCGGATCGGCGACCAGGAGTGGCAGGTTTTGACACGGCTCATCGCCCAGAGCAGCGCTGCCGTTGGATTGACCCGAGCATTTGAACGTTTCTTGCATGTTTTCATTGCTTATAAGTGCGTGAAGACACTGCAAGAAAGTTTCTATCTGATTTGAATCTTCTGATTTGGAACTTCAGCAAAGAGTTTTTAGCGTTTTTAAGGAAAATGAACTGGATTTGCCAATCTTCAGAGGTGGGCAGAGTACCCGAAAAATGTACTCTAGTAAAAGTAGCACAGCTTCATCATAGTTTCAATCAAGTTAAAGTAAAGGAAGTACTCAAGTAAGAGTAAAAAATAGTATTTTGTAAAAAGTCTACTCAATTACTGAGTAACTGATTAAATTATCAATTATTTAATATTTAAAAATTACATTATCAGATGGTCTAAAATATTAAATTAAGTGGAAACCTTGGTATTTTATGGACCAAAATGATGATAATTCATGGAACAGAAAATAACAAAATCAAGCAAAATATATATTTTTTCCCAAAATCAGTTCCATTATAAAAAAAGACATTTTGTCAAAACATGTTTGTTTTTCAATCAGTGAGTAAGAATCCAGAAATGTTACTCAAGAAAGAGTAGAGATACGTCATAATAAAATTACTGACTAATTAAGAAGTAGAGCTTAGTAAAAATAGTCAGAAATATTCCAAAAAGTAAATTTTTTCTAAAAAAAAAAAAAAAACTTACTCTAGTAAATGTAACTTAGTAAATTTAACTAGTTACCACCCAACTCTGCCAATCTGTCAGCAACGATTTCAGGAACAAAGAAGTGTCATTATTTCAAACCAGCTTTTAAACCTTTGAGTTTAAACATAACAACGAGATAAAAACACCTGCAGGCATCAATCAGCGCTTAGCACTGATCCCAGAAGACAAAAAAAAAATAAAGCGTAAAGTCACCTTCAAACAAGGTAAACAGTTCATCTAAAAAGATGTGTAATATGAGGGCAGGCTGGATAAAAACCTCGTGACAAACGGAGCCCAATCTAAACCGGCATTGACAGCTTCATGAAGTGGAGAGTCTAAAGCTCTCGCTCCGTTTGGTTTATCAATGAGAGCAACAGAGGTAAACACAATGTGTTTGTTCTTCCCTTGGCATGAGCTGCGAGCGCATCGGAGTGAGCGGCGATGGGGAGAGGGAGGAGAAAGGTCTTTGTCAGTGCATCAGATGATCCTGGCGCAGATACGATGGCGGCAACATGGAGGTGGAATGTAAACACCGCATTACGGTCTGGCTCCTCACAGATCCGTCTGCGTCCGTCCGCCTTCACGCGTGCTTCGGCGTGTATTTTCCCTATCTTTCTCCGTTTTTCCACGTGTTGAGTGGAAACGGAGATCAACAGTTTCATTCTCTCCCTCTTTGACATTCTCCTGCAGCCAGAAAAACACGGCGATCCCTCCCAAGATGGACCGCCGTCGGATTGCCGTCAGGCTCCATGGCCTCCGCAGCAGCTGCTCGTTTTGCCACTTGCTTCTTTTTCAGCAATCAGACTTGCATCAAAGCCTACGTGCGGACATTTTCTTCTCACATTCAGTCATGCAAACGAGCAACTCAGACCACTGTACAGGCTGTGGGAGAGGTCTGGAAAACATTCCTCAGTGCAGACCAGTGAAAACAGTCCAGCGTGACTTCTGTGTGTGTTGTCTCTGATCTCTCGTGTGGCGCGGTCGGATCGCAGTGTTCCATGAAATAGGGCACAAATTTCCCTCTGATTGCCTTGCCCTTTCAGAATGAAGGTTCAGGGGTGGGGGGGGGGTAACGAGGTGGCGTAAAAGAACAACCCGTCCACCGATCGTATGGTTTGAAGGTTCCCGACTTCTAAGACTTTCTTGATTCTGAGGTCACCTCTATTTTTTCCCTCCAGCCTTTTTCCAGACTTCTTCCCACTGAGAAAATGTCAGAACTTTGGAATCAGCAGAAGGGGCCCCTGCGTGTTTGGGTCATGGGATTCGGCCTCGGTGCGGAGTTGGTGTTTGGAGTTGTTTCAGCTGAGCTGTGCTCTCAGGCTCCCACAGACAGCTGAAGGTGATGCGTATGGTTCCACTCCAGTACGACGGCATTCTGGAAAATCCACTTTTTCTTTTTAGCTTTACATCATCTTGTTATGTTACTACCTCATCAAAGACACCTGGAGTGTTGCCTTGATTCTTTCATGCATGTTTGAGAAATCTTTTAATCTCTTATGGCAGCCATTCATCTGTGCAAAACGGCTGGGGGCGACCGAACGCCGCCTCCGAGGAAGTAGCTCTTCCTCTGAGCTGCAGTTTCCAAGTTTCCAAGCTTCCACCTCACAGAGGAGCCATCCACCGCAAATCCCTCCACTCAGCTCCTTCAGACTAGCCAGCAGCATTTAGCAAACGCCTGGTGGAACTGCACCTCATTATAGGAGCTACTTCTCAGAGCAACGCTGGTATAAAAACATTGTTAAAAGGTTAATAGAGAAACGACGTTGTGACGACTTCCTGAAGGCGGAGTGTCAGAAAGAGCAGGAGTTTTTAAAGAGACAGAGACCCAATTTCAAGGCGTTAAATTACAAAGTCAGATTTCTTTTAAGTCATATCTGACATATAGTATGAAGTAAACATAGCTTCTTGCTTGTGCTATAAAATGGCACTATGTTCCTAGAAAATACATGATGCCGCCCCTTTAAGAAAATAACATCCGATGCATCAAGAAAACCTGCTAAGTTGTGTAATATTCCAGTCAGATATTATAACTTTGAAAACAATGTGGGTGCAGGATTATGTTTTGGTGGCTACCATCGCTAATTATCAGCACAAAGTTTTACAGTCGGTGTTGTTTTGTTTCTCGCCGCCTGCTGTTTCTTCTCTAAGCTCGGCTTTCTCCCTCCATCAGAAACACATTCATATTGGTTTCTTTCTGACACTTGAGTCACTTGTGCTGTAGGTGTGTGTCAGAACCGCCGTCTCATTCGTCTCTGCGTTTACCTCAAGTCCATCTGTTCTCTCCTCCAGTTGGGTTTTTTTTTTCTTTTTTTCCAGCCCACTTCCAACTCTGAACAGGAGTAAATCTGAACAAATAAATAAACAAGCAGGTGAGAGAATGAATTTGTAAAGGAGAAAAAAAAAATCTGTGAAAAAGTAATGAAAGAACTCGGAGCAGCAACAACTAACTTCCTCTCTCGGTGGCGGCTCACGAAAGCATTTTACTTTTCTGATTTTAATGAAAATGCTACATGACAGATTAAGGTTGTTCTGCTGCTACTGCAGAAGACATAATTCCCACAATGACACAAACAATTTAGTTTTTTTCTCCCTCTTTGCAACACGGTTTAAATGTTTTCTCTGTATGGATCCCAACAAAAACGCAGCCTGTCCTAAAAACATTTCCCCATCAGATATTCTTTCCGTATCAAACTGTTGTTTTGTACATTTGCACTTTTACTAACATGATAATCAGTCAATCTTGATTTAGATAGCCGGTCCCAACTTGCACGTAGCCAGTGCTTTGAGCATTCGAAAGTCAGCAGTGAAAATGTTGAAGATGGCAGACATTATTGTCACGAACTGTCAGAATTTAAGCTTAGTTTAGTAATTTTTATAAATAATAAAAAAATAAGTGAAAGTCAAAACTAAGAATTAGAACAAAAAAAAATAATAGCACAAGTTTAAGTTTCCTGGCCCAAAATCTGTTTAGTTCTTTTGCATTTCAAAATTAACCAGTTTTGCAGATAAACAGGTTTCAAATCAAGTTGTAAAGTCAAAGTTTTATTGTTTTTTTTTTCCATAAAAAAAAATTCACATTTTTGCCTGGTTTACACTTTAATATCTTTTCATCTACAATCCCTCATTAACAACAGTCAGCCTCCAAAAACAGAACTACTTTAGTTTTGACATCATCAAAAACGTAAGCTATATAACAGGAAATCAGTTTGTGATATTAACGCGATATTTGATATTCTCTGTAATCTTTATCATCTGACTAAAACTACTGAATGACTCCATTTTACTGACTGAATTTACTTTGTGTCACCATTAAAGTTGGGAATAACAACCAGTTCAACTTGTGTTAAGCCACCTTAGTTTTCATGTCGGTGTCTTTGTGTCCTGCAGTTTTTACCTAAATGCAGAAATCTTTCCAGCTAGAGCAGCAGAGTCAAACTCATTTTAGCTTTGGACCAAATCCAGATCATGAATGCTCTTAAAGGGCCAGTTATGTATTGATAAAACCTGATCACAAACTGTTAAAATATCAATGAATTGTTAAAATTAAATAATGTAATTGAACATCTTTTTAGCTGCACTGTGCAGAATCTCTGTCTGCACTTATGAAATTTCTCTCATCTTACCATGCAGGATAATTGAAGTGACTGAAGACAGTCTCTTCTATTTCTGCATGAATTAAGGTTATATTTATTTTTGACCACTTTGGGACAGTCACCACCGTGTTATGGAGTATTAATCTTCATATGTTTGTGTTCGCTCACTGACACGATGATGCACTGTAAAGTTTAAACCCTTCGTAAACCACATATACACACACTATATAAAATAAGATACTTAAAAAGCAACTCTTCATAGATTCGACAAGGCGTGATACTTCCTAAAATACACGCCCATCTCGCACGTTCAAGTCTGCGAATATTTTGTTACCAGTTTTTTGCAGTGAGAAAACATAAGCTGAATGAGTGTGGAAGCAGCTTCTGATCGCTTGCGGCTGATTTTTTTTATTTTTTTTGCCTTCTGTGCTTCTTCATGTCTCTCCAGCTGATCCACAGAGTCAACAGGTCAACCGCTACTGCTTGCTCCTATTTACAGGCGGTACCTTGTCCAAACTCCCTCCTCAGCAGAGATGATTGAGAACGTCCCAGCGCAGCAAAAGGGGAAACAAATCCATCTGTTATTGTGGGTGTCTTTGTTGGAGTTGGACGTTCCTCTGGGACAGAGCGAGCTGATGTCCACTTGAAGCCCGAGGACGCCGACGTTTTCTCATGCCGATATTACGCTAACACGAGTTTTGTTGGATATGCAGATCTGTGATTTTTTTTTTTTTTTTTTTTTCCGCCTTTGCTATGAACAAAGCTCAAGGACGGGGGCGGCTTTAGGTGGAAAGTGGAAAATCAAAATGAAAGGCCAGAGAGCGGACGTTAAGCTGACCCGCTGTGATATTGCTTCCCTTGTTTAGCATCAAGCTTCTGTCTTGCCCTGAGTCTGATGAGTCGTGGCTGATTTCATTCACACCCTTCATTAGTTTCCGCGCTGCAGTCGGGCCGCAGATTTAATTATTGATGCAGCCTTTGTCAGAACGGAGGGATTATCAGTGAGCGAGCTCCAGAGCTGCGGCTGCGTGGGCCACTCGTCGCAGCATGGCCAAGCAGCTGGGAAGAAATAACTTTGATCTGCATGTGCAGAAGTAACACCTTTAAAAGAGGAATTATAAGCTGTACATTGTTTTTTTATTTATTAGAATAGCGTAAACCACGAGTCTTTTGCCTTTATATCTCTGCATGCTTTGCACATCCTCCTTTGCAAAATGGCTCAGAATTGATGGGTAGCTCTTGTACATCAATTTGTCAAGTGTTGGATTTCTGCCTGGACTTGGACTGGGTCATTCAATCATGAATATGCTTTTATCCGAAGCATTCCTACAGCCGTGTCTGTATTGGGAGTCATTGTTCCAATGGAGGGTGAACCTCCATAAATAACCTGAATCTGCTTAGTTTTACGACGGGGATGGTGTTTTCAGGATGACCTGCAGTGCTGGTTTTCATGTAGGGTACAGCAGATGTCAAAAGAAAAAGAAAGTCATCCTCACCTATCCTGACTTGGCAGATTCGGAGATCTGGGAGGTTTGCTGTTGTGCCATGCTTTGCTTTTTGTTGTACTAACTTTGCTTTTAGTTGTGGATTGATTAAACCTCCATAAGACCTTCAAAGTGTCGGACATTGTAAACACAAACTGTGCCTGACCGTTACCTGCTAAGGGTAACGTTCTCTCTGGATCTCTCGCAGCCCGAATGTAGCTCAGTTTAGATAATGCAGTTTATTTTAAATACCTTCTTAAAATAAACAATTAATTAATGCGGATAATAGGTCATTTTAAGCCTTCTTCACTCAGACTTGCCATGACCATGGTCATGTGGTGGTTTAGTGGTTCTGATGATGGATTTAGAGACTGGAATAGATCAGATTTCCCACCAGCCAGTTACTGATAAAACCTGACTGCCATCATGCAGGTCCAGTTGCCTCTTTAACTCTTCTGACTTCACAGAAGAAGTAGCTGGTAAGCAATTATTGACACCCAGTGTGCAGAATTTAGTTGTCCATTTTGGCAATAAATCTGCCAGACACTAAACACAAATTTCCACTTGTGTAAATAGATGTTTGTCAGTAGATATACTTTGGTTTTGTGCAGTAGCTCTGCAGTGAGCCTCCGTATCACTGTTGTGTTCAGTACCTAAAGAGAAACATTTCTTACCATCATCCAGCTAGATCTACTAAAACAGATTTACGTCTTACATATTTGTCTTCCTGGCGCTTTTGAAACTCAGTGTTAGTTTGGATCAATGCAGTCGTTCAGCGACTGAACGTCTCTTGGCAGAGTTAATCTCACCTCCTGCTGCCGGCTATTTGCTGCTCTCTGCACCTGAATGTGCTGCTTAATGACATGAACAATTTGTCAAAGAAGAAGAAAAAAGAAACAGAAAGAAAGTCACACATGGTCCAGTATTTTTTTCTGAATATTGCTGTACTTTCCTCCATGTCGGCGGCAGTAAGTGAATGAACATCATGTGCCGCTGCTCCGACTCAGCCTCTGGCTGCATTCTGTTTGACTCAGAGAGGTTTCTGCAGATGAGCTCATGGCGGATAAGTGTGTGTGTGTGTGTGTGTGTGTGTGTGTGTGTGTGTGTGGACATGTTGGACTGGGAGTGAAACACAAAGGAGAGGTGTGGGTGTGATCAGTGTGTGGAGACAATGAGACAAAACGGCTTAAAGTCACGTTTCATTCAGCCAACGGTTTCTAGAAACTCAACATTGTTTTTGTTTTTTTTTAACCGATGGAGTTTGAATCTATAAATCTGGATTTCCTTTCACGTTTCAATAAGCATGCAAAATCAAACAGATATCAGCAGGTGCTGATGTCTGGCTTACATGTGCTATGCAAGCTGCCATGTTTTAGCTGTTGCACCTTCCTTTTATTTTTTATTAATTCATTAATTCAGTCACACCTTTAATGATGAAACGCAGAACGAAATCCAACCGCCCACCTCATCTGTTGGGTTGTCAGGTAATGGTGTGGAAACAGACTTGCATAATCTCACTGTCCTGACAAAGCCTGAAAAATAATTCCTTGAATTTTAGTTTATTCAGCAGGGAAGCAAGACACTGCTGATATATATTTTCCTCCTGAAACCGGCGCTCAGTTAGCTCCACCCTGACGATTTGCTCTTAAACGTACAATTTGAATCCGAATCTCAAAGAACCATTAAGCTGAAGTCGAATCCTTCTGCTTCGAGTTGCAGGCTGGTCATTGTTGTCTGTGCGCAAACAAGGAGCTGAACTGGTTTAGTCTGTGTAATCCAACCCAATACGTCTGCCCCCAGATATTTTAGCACAGTTTGTCATAAACTCTGCAGCTATGAGCAGCTGTACGTTTTAGATGTCGTCGCTCACATCTGTGGCTACTGATGTACACATTGCATCGTTTTGTGATTCTGCTGGAAACGTATAATGGACGCGGAACATCACCAGCGGTTTCACGAGTGGTTTCAGACCTGTGAGCGCTGGCTGCTCACTCTGTTGCTGCGTTGGTGGATAAGTGTTGCTCTCCTGACCCACCCGGGCGACGACTGCTGCCAGATTCGCCCGCAGTGTCAAGTGGTGAGTGTCTGTGTTTACGCCGGGTGTGGGTTGTCGTCTGAAATGGCCAACCGCGGTTAGAATCATGAGAAAACAGAGAATGTGGGTTTATGCTAGTCTTATGCAAGGTTTTGCGGATAAGCTCATCAGTGAGGAAGAAGAGTTTTTTCTCGTGTAAAACGGTAAATACAGTCGTCTGAAGCACATCCCACGTTCTAATTTTACACCGTCGGCTCCAACACAGATCCGTCTCGACCTCCAACAAGTTGTCACGCGGCTCAAGTTCAAACAGCCGTTAATTCCCACGGCACACTTATTGCCAACATTCATGAATCCTAATGAGTTGTCACGCGTGATGTTGGCGGCGTGTCGGCGAGAGGCGTCCTTATCGACGCAAGCGTCACATTTCAGGAGCGAGGCAGGTTTGCGTTTTACCGCTGCTAGCAGCAGATTCCTTACTTCATTAGCATCTCCAGCTCTCCATCATTTGGCCCCTTTTTCTCTCTCCACTGCTCATAAAAATAGAATTCATTTCCGAGCCCAGAGACCACCTTTCCGCCGTAAAAGTGATGAATCCTCGATCATGGTGCTAATTGTGTTATCTGCTATTTTATTTGCCCATAAAATCTTTTTTTTTTTTCTTAATTCTCCAGCTTCTTTTCCCCCCACACGTCCTGCTTCCTTTAGGGAAAGTTGCCAGAGGGCAAAATACTTTTACCATGTCTAACGAGAGGTGAAATGGGGAGAAATGGGGTGTCAAGTTTGGGTTTGGTGAAGGGAACTGATGGCGGGGGTTGCAGATTGACTTTGGCCTTTGCTAAATGATGAAAATGAACCCCAGCTTGCTTCTGAGACGTCAGGTACGAATAATGGAGCCTCTCTGGCCTGAGGTTGAAAATAAAACATTGCAGTAATTCTTCTGAGCGGGTAGATCTCGAATTGCAATATTTGTTATCCAGGTCACATTTGTAGTCTTTTAATTTATTTCAAACATTGAAGGTTAGCAGTGGAAAAGACGCGTCTATATATTGGGAAAAATATTAAAAGCTTTGACGTATTAACGCATTTTTCACATATTTTGACTTTCATGTGACGGAGCAACAAAGAGGAGCTTGAACCTGTGAAGTGGAGGAAATTAATACTGAGATTTCTCGCTTTACTGAAAAAAAAAAAGCACATCTCCACAGCATGATGCTACCACTGCCATGTCTCACATCATTATCTTCAGGATATAAACATGGTTTGAGTTTTTCACTACGCAGCATTTTGCAAAATGGTCAGTTTTCCTCTCATCTCATGAGAGGACCTTCTTCTCTGGTGGCAAACTGAAGATGGCGTCTGTTTCCTTAAATTAAATTACAACCTTAATTTACAGACACAAAGTAGTCCATAGCACTTAAAAACCAGAACTAAAACAAAAACCATAAAGCACATAAATACTTATTCCAGTGCTTATAAAACCTCGAGGTACATGTTGTGTCGTTCCAGTTGACAGGACTCTAACTTTGAAGTCGTTTGACGCATCGAAACGGTGCATAAATTTATACAAGAACGAGGCGCGAAAAGAAGGGACGTCGCTCATGACTAACATTTGACTTGCAGATGTCCGTCTCAGCAGCCTGAGCGCTGCGTCCTGATTGGTTACTTGCAGCTTCTTCCTTATTCTTCATTACAGCTTCACTGTAGTTACACCAGTAAGCTATGGCATATAAACAGGGACACTTTAGCATCACGTTAACATGTTAAATTTAAGTACCACTGCCAAAACATTAGCTTGCATCATCGCAGAGATCACTCCTTGGAATATGGCATAAATATTTCACTTTACTCTCCACGTCCTGAACTCCCTGATGTACCCGACTTTTCCGCCTGGTTCCTTGATTTTTGTGATGCTGTTTTTCTTGTGCAAATGTTCTCTAAAACATCTGAGGCCTTCACACAGATTAAATCACACACATTTGATGACAGTAAAATACTGCCTTCCTAAGTTACCTTGGATTTTATTTTGAAAGTTCCCCTCACATTTATGCTACTTTTCATCGGTCCATCTCGTCGAAGTTGCATTAAATTTTATGGCTTAACATGACATAACATAAAAATATTTTAAAATTGTAGAAATTACGATGTGTGGTTATGCATCATAAAGACAAAAAAAAAGAGTATGTGTCATTTTTCCACAGCTGCAATTATTCAAATGTCATCTCATGCAACGACTTCACAGATCCTTAAGACACACAAGTCCCATTTTTTTATGTTTTTAACTCAATAAAATGCTGCTATCAATTCATACGGAGGCAAATTAAATGGATAAAGGACAAAACACTGTGTGGCTGCATAATTTCCCTTCTAATACCCTTAATGAGAAAACTGATAGGAGCTATTTGGAAAATAAATAACCTGTTAAGTACGAGTTTCAGGTTGTTTCCAACCAAAGCATATTTAAACTCTTTTCTAACTGCTGCATGTCATCTGGTACGAGAGCGTGGACATCTGATTGACATCAATGCAAATGACGGGATGGAAACTAGGCTCACAAGCTGCCTTTGATTCGTCTATTCGTTGCACTAAACTTGCATCGACCTATTGTACTTCTCCGATGACTTCATGTAATTAAATCTGACTGCGTGCGACGTATTCAGTGAAGTCAGAGAACGTGGCCCGTTATGTGGTGGAAGGAAAACATGCAGGAGAAATCACACACAAGCTGTTAGTTCAGCAACAAACCATGCAGATCAACAAGCGAAGGAACAAACCGGAGTGAAGGAATGAACATCTTTACCGACTTGACAGGGGGATCAAGATACGTAAAAGTTTTTTAAAAATTTAGAATGATCCCATCTCTTTTTGTTCATTTTATGTGTGATTATTAAAACTAAAAGCACCAGCAAATTATTCCTACTCCTTAAACTCCGTCACACAGTTATCAAAACTCCAGCTACTCTTCTTCTGGAGAGAGAGTCTCCAGCAGCTCTTCACACCCGGACTCCTAAATTCATTAGCCGTTCTGAAAATTAGCCAAAGCTCAAGAAAGCATCTGAGAACTTGCACACCAAAGCAAGTGTCTCTGTTTGTTGTGCCTTAAAGCACTTATGCGGATTTTTTTTTCCTACTTTGCACTTTCTTAAAAACTATTCTTTCTGAGACTTATGTTCACTGTTTATATCCTGCATCAGTGTCAAATGTGTTTCTCTTCCAAGTCGCTGGTGTTTGCTTGTGCTATTTTTAGCCACAGCATGCTGTGCTGTGTCAGCGTTTATAATTAAATCCGTCTACTGCAATTAATTGGAAAATTGCTCATTTGGATTCTATTGTAAAACAGCATTGTGATTTCCTTCCCCTTAATTTTTTTTTCTTATTTAATCTGTTTATAATTATTAACAACATATGAAGAGATTTGTCTTTGAGTTTGTTTTCTTTTAACCTGATTTTTAAATCAACGCGATGCAAATTTATGCAGAAGCGATCTGCTCCCTGCCTGCTTTACAAATGACAGAAAATAAACGAGAGCCCCGACAGAAACACGGACTCCAGAGCCTCGCTTCGATTCATTCAGCTGGCGGCCGGCGGGCCATTCACGTTTTTCTGGAGCAGGAGGGAAGGAATTCGAGGCAGAGCCTGGTACTCTCCCAGGCTGTGTGTGTGTGTGTGTGTGTGTGGCTTTGTTCCAAAGCAACGTGAAGAAAGAAGAAATGAATTAAGAGAGGAGGGACAGGGAGGAGGGCGGCGGTTTTTGGTGAAGGTCAGCGGGTTAAGCCGACGGGGATTCTTGTAGATGGGGCCCCGCAGAAAGAGATGGTAACGCTCCAAGCTGTGAATCACCGGAAAGGCATCCGTCTCCTTCTGTGTGTGTGTGTGTGTTTACAATGACGTCATTCCATTAGTCCCCTTGCCTGACAGGCGCTGACAGACGGAGGTTGTGGAGGAGCAGTGTTTTCATTTCAGCCGGCAGATTGATGCACTGCAGCGGAGGAAGAAGAGGAGGAAGAGGGGAGGGGGCGGAGCCGCGCTCTGATTGGCAGGTGCCACGCTGCTCGCTGAGCTCTGGGTGGAAACTGGATTAGAGGTTGTCGTTGACGGTCTGCGTACCGTTCAGAAGCTGCAGTGACGTGATCAGAACATGGACACCCGGTCAGACACTCGTGCCGTTTCTTCTCGTCTTCCCGTTTGGTTTCATTTCAAAGACAGCCCATCCTGTGACGCAGCCGGTTTCCTCCTCCACTTCAGCCTGGAGGAGGTTAATTGAAGGGACCTGCCGTGGGAGATGGGAAGATGAGCTTTAACCGTCTGCATGGGTCAGAGCCCACCGCTCTGATGGCTGCAGGAGCCACGTGTGGCTTCACCACGCTAATGGATCCGTCTCAGACGCACCTCTAACCTACACTCTTAACGACGGTGACAAAAGTTTCACTTGTCGTTTTTCTTATTTATTTTTTTAATTCAGCCTAATGTATTCAAGCACGGCCGAAACGACTTCAGTCTGGTTTTTCTACTTTTCCTCCAATTCTTGGTCTCTTCAGGGTTGCAGCGAGATAAAAAGCGTTTTTGGAGGAGGAAGATGTGAAGCAGGACTTCAGATAACACACACACTAACTGAGACTGATAACGTCTGAGCAAATGGTTGGTTTAGAGCAGGGTGTCCAAAGTGTGGCCCCTCCTCGGGGCTCATTTCAAACTGATTTTGTGCAGCCCTCGAGTGAAATACAAAAATGGCACAAATTTGATTTTCCAACTCGATGTTGAAGACAAAAAAAGAAGTAAAATTTGCACAAATGTGATGCCTTTCATAAAGGAAACAGATGCATTCAAGTTTTTTTTTTTAAATTGGAAGATAGGATAGAAAGCCAGCCATAGTAAATAGTTCAGCAAACATCTGGTGACTTTTACTCTAGAGCAGTGGTGTCCAAATCATTTTCGTTTTGGGCCAAATCAAGATCATGAATGCTCTTAAAGGGCCGGTTGTGCCAGAATGTTTTGATAAAACCTGATCACAAACTGTTAAACTATCAGTGAATTCTTAAAACTAAATATTACTGAACATTTTTGCAATAAAAATCAAAGTGTTTGTGGTACTAATTTGGAAATATTTGCGCTTATTTATGACGATAAATACAACTTTTTATTATTCACTGCATAGATCATGGACCATGATCTGACATCTACTAAAGTTTTTGACAATGTTTGAGAAAAATCTAAACTAAACTCCCAATCATGTATTAGCGCAAAAAAAGTGCAGGGTTTTGTTGATTTTTGCATGAATTTCCACGATAATTCTCCAGAAATTTTAGGGACTTTTGATAGAATTTGGCAGTAAACAGATAAGAACTACATTTTTTTTAAATTGATAACAGGATATTTAAGCACACTTAATGTTTAGTGTAGAGGGCCACTTAAAAAGCTTTAGTGGGCCAGGTTTGGCCCATGGGCCTCGAGTTTGACACACGTGCTGTAGAGCACACCTTCGTAGTAAACTCAGCTAAAGAAAGCAATTATTTCTGAAGAAAGACAAAATAATCCAAAGATATTACAAATGTTAATTTTGAAACTGTGGTGTTTCTGTTTCAGAGAATCTCTTGTATTTTCTATGTTTTGGACTGGAAGCAAAAAAAAAAACATCCCCAGAAGATCCTGCTTGCTAGTGGATCTTAGTCTGTTTCTAAAATCATCAAATTGCATTTAAAATATGAAATTACAATCCTTAGAACAAAATGTCAGTCAGAATATGCTTAAGAGCAAGATGACTGGATATTCCCAGGTCATGGACATATTCGTCTTGCTCATTAGTTTGGGATCTGCAGTATTCAGTTTGGTATTTTTACTCGTTGGCAGCAATTTATGCAGATGCTAATCACCTTAAGTTTAATAATTTCCCCGGCTGCAAGGGGGGTTGATAAATTCTTTGGACTGTGCTACAAAGGAGACCAATGTGAGCTGTTTATGTGCTCCGCAAATTAAAAGCTGAGCATTTCATGCCCAGAAGAAGATTTTGTTCCATTCAGAAATACATTTAAAGTTTAAGCAGACTTTTACAAAGCAGAGGTTCTGACAATCTGCCTAGACAGATTTAGGCTGTTCTGCTGAGCTTTAATTAAAACCGAAGAAAGAGAGTAAGAGTGATATACCTGCAAGACACTGTGGGGGAGAACGAGTTAAGTACCTCAAGGCTGCACACACAGAATGTGTTGGAGAGGAAGTCCAGAACGAACAAGGTTCATTTATTTTGTGTTTTTATTGAAAAGCATTTGTTCTGTGCTTGAAGTTGACCCATCACTGCCGGGCGTCATTAATTTTGAAAGTTGTCTTTGACCACCTGGGAGAGTTATCTGCTTAGGTAAGACGTATAGGGAGGATGAGTTTTGTTGGCAAACCGGGTAGCCATGTGTGGAAACCCTCGAAATACAAACACCTTTTATTGTTTCTGTGTGCAATAATCTCACACAGAAAAATGTAGAAAAATACAACTTTTAATTTGACAAGAGACAGGAGCTCATACCATATTGTCACCACGACATCGTGACAATTTTAACAAATGTTTAAATAACATTTTATTTTTGTACAAGTTACTCACCCCAGCTTTAATGATCAGCGTCTTGCTGTTTCTGTGGATTGTACATTTGGCTCTGAGGTCCAGTTCTGGTCACAGTGCTGAACGAGGAGCCGTGTTTGTCTTGGCACCACATGAACAGGATGGATGGAGAGGTAAAACAAACATTTGGAGAAGTGAAACAAAGTGTGTCACGTTGGGTTGGCCAAATCTCCATAACAACCTTTAATATTCACCGAAATGCTAACTGGCTACTTAGGAGCAAAGCCAGTGAAAAGCTACGTCGTCAAATGTGAGCATGTGGCTTTGCTAAGCTGTGCTAGCACTTCGGTTAAATTACACTAAGATTTAGCTCTAAACTAATAATTGTGTCAAACTGTAAACACAAACAGCGAGATGATAATTATCAGAATAATAGTCGATAAAGCTACACTTTAAAGTTTAAGCTAACCCGCTCTGTCTGGGCCACTGAGGAGACGGGCGGGTGGACCGAGGCCAGCCTCACACACAGCGTGGGCCCTCTGGCACCTTTTCATGCCCAGTTCAGGCCAAACCAGCACCATCTCTCAACCCACTTAACGGGATCCAGCGCAGCTCCTGCGGCCAGCAACCCTGTGCGTGCGCATCAGCATGTTTGCACTGCAGCTGCTGCCGCCTGCATCCATAATTAAGCCCAGCACCTACTGTAACGATCAACAGGAAAATAATTGGCTCGTCGAGGCTGACCGTGGAAGAGGGCAGAGGAGGTGAGTGCTGCAAACTTTTCCCAGAAAGGGGGGGAAGAAGAAGGAAGCCATTTACATGCTAATGCCGTCCTCAGCCCTTCAGCTGCCTCGTTGCGCGCCTCGCCCTCTCCCCTCAAATGGGCTCCTTGCTGGCAAGCCAATCACAACGTGTACACAATAAACAAACAGCGCGGAGGTTAAAGTCTTTTCAGGCGTCGTCTTTAGCCTTCCTGAGGCGCTAGCGAAAGTCGGTCGTTGCGTAACTTTTCGAAGTGCCTCGGGGAAGTCCGCGCCGCCGCTTCTCGGCCTCTTTCTCACCTCTTTTGTCATCTTGTGTTTGTTTCCTAGGCGACAGAGTGGGCACCGGATGAGGAAACCAGGAAGTCGTGTCAGAGCAAAGGCAAAACAGAGGTAACCTCAATCACGCCCCCAATTACAGCGCTCCGTGTCAGCATGGCTCGCGTACAGCGGGGCCATTTTTTGATATCTTCTGCCTCGGTGCTTGTTAGTCTCTCGGGAGGTTCCTCGGCAGAGGAGCGCCATTTCGAAACCTTCAATCAAAAGTTGTTTTGCTCGACTTTATAAGAGAGGGAACTCAGATGGGAAGGGGAGGGAAATGTCTAAGAAAGCGCCCATGGGGACATGTTGGGACACTTAGAGAGGACGTCCTTTGAAAAATGCCCGAGAGCAGCTGCTGAGTTCAGTTGCCTCCTTCGCATTGTTTTGTAGGAACTGATTGCAAAATCATATGCGTCTCCCACTGAGCCCGTAAGGCGAAGATTGAAGCCAGATGCACAAAACTATTTTCTTTGCTCAATTACCTCACTTCTCTGCAGCGAAAGGCCTATAAATCAATGCCTCGCTTTTGTTGGAAAAGAATTTGATTCTTTGTGCCGAACAACATGCAGTTGACTTGGAGTCTTTGTCGATGCCACAAATAAACTGCCATTTTCTTCCAAACTAGCATTCATATGTCTCAACAATGGACCCGCAGGCGAAAGCTGCAAACGCCACGTTCCAGGAAACCCGCTGCATTGTTCTCCTTAGCAACACGTCCCATAGCATCCAGTGAACCGATGCAGATTTCATCCCGCTGTTACCGTTTTTAGACGTTCATTTTCATCTCTCTTTTTAGATGGAGTGCCAGAATTACATCAGAGTCCTGCTGGTGAACAAGACCGAGGTCATGACCTGCGGGACCAATGCTTTCCAGCCGCTATGCATCAGCAGAGAGGTAGAGCGAGGAAGTAGCTCTGTATGAAGTCGGTGACATCACTTCCTCCTCCCTCCTGTTGGCACTCGGCTTGCTCCTCGGTCCTTTGTTTCTTTTCCAGGTGGGCAACATCAGCAGAGTGCTGGAGCGCGTAAACGGCGTGGCGCGCTGCCCGTACGACCCTCGCCACAACTCCACGGCGGTGGTAACCGAAAGCGGGGAGCTCTACGCCGCCACCGTCATCGACTTCTCGGGTCGCGACCCCGTCATCTACAGGAGCCTGGGCGGCATGCCGCCGCTGCGCACTGCCCAGTACAACTCCAAGTGGCTCAACGGTAAGACCATTACTATGAAAGTGTCTTTCAGAAGTATTCATACACCTTAAATATTAAACAGCAAAGTTTTTTTTTGTTTGTTTTAACATGACTAAACTTACATGAACACAAAGATGAAATAAATTTAAATACTATAGAACTAGAACAGAGAATCACACAAATTCTTGACAATTTCCCACAGTTATGTTTTTTTCCATTTAATCTAAACAACAAACTTCAGTATATTTTATTTGGCTCAGAAAAAAGTAGTCTAGTGATGTGGCAGGAAACGGGTACATTGTTTTTAGCATCTTTTTACAAATATCTGGGAAGTGTGGCAGGCATATGTTTTGTTTCTTTCTTTCACTCCGATGACCCTAAATGCAAACCAGTTCAACAATGTCTCCTTTATTAGTGAATATAGTCTAAACAACATCATCCAGACCAAGAAAACACACCAGCAAGGACATTTCAATAAACTAGAATATTATTGAAAAGTTCATTTTCACTCAGTTCTCTAGGTGGAAAAAAGAAAAAAATAATCTAAATTGAAATTGCTAGCTGGTCCGGTGGTATTATCTCCGCCAGTATTTCACAGACTCAATGTTTAGTGATTGTCTTTTACACCCCGACAGAAATGTAATCTCTGCAGACATATCATCTGATACTTTCCAAAGCCTGCTGGATTCCCGGTAATCCGCACCAGTTGTTTCAACAAACCTCTGGAAATTCCTGCCGTTCCTTCAAACATTTTCCCTGGCCTCTTCGGCGCGGCGGACGAGGCCAAGTCCGCACTTTCACTTCCAAAACAATTGTGTCTCGTTGCGGCGGAGGCGGACCTGTCCGATAGGGGTGTTTGCGAAAGGATTAGAGAGACTGTTTTGGGCTCAGGTTAGGTACGGGACTCAGTGGGATTTATGAAATGGAAGAAACATGGAATGCTGTCTGTCCTTCAGGGGTTCGTGTCAATAATCTCTCTGCTGCTGACGCCGGGTCTTTTCCTGGGACAACACACTGCAGCAGCAGAAATTTGTGCTCACACATGTCCTGAATTCAGCAGAAATGTAGATGTGAGTCTGATTCCTGTCCAGTTTTCCTTCACACATTCTGCAGTAACACAAAGATGCCTGTACAGTAAGTATGCAGGTGGTTGCTATGCTGTATTTTCCTCTGTCTTGTTTGCTCACTTTACTTGGAAATCACCTAAAACTCCTCAGAAAACAACGTGGACCATGCAGCAAGACTGATGCGTGGCATTATCACTCTGCTTTCATCATGGTTTAAAACATGAATTAACAAAAAAATACTTGATTAGCAATACCCCCTTCACACAACTGTATGTCTATTTTTTGTGTGTGTTTTAATTGCATGTCTTTTGAATAAATCAAATTCCATCATCCCTTCTTCATAGGAATGAAACTGCAGCATTAATGTTTTGACCCATGCAGCCGCAGATTGTTTTAGAAACTTTATGGACATCAGATGAATCAAAATCAAAATTTCTGTTAGTGCTACTTACATTTTGTGACAATGTTATATCTTCATCTCATGCTGTGCTATGCAGACTCTCAGTCTGTCTGATGAAGCCTCACTGACCTTAGCATGCTAAACGCTTGGCGTAGTTGAATGACAGCCTGTCCTATTTTTGAGTTAATTAGGCTCATAATTAGAAACATTTTCCACCAATCCTGATTCGGCGACTCGTTGGTGAAAGTGCTTGATGATTTTTATCAATCTGATGAATTTTATCAGATTTTTATCATGATTTTTATCAATAACAAAAAGAAAAAAGTAAAAACTGTTAAAACGCTTTAACAGTTTTTAAAAAATCACCAGGTTGTGATAATGAATGAAGCTGTGAAAGTTGTGCTAAACTCCTGTTTTTCAGTGCTGCTGGTGCAGATGAAAGATCACCTGATTAGGATTGTCAAGGATTAAAAATCACACTATTTTATTAATAGTGTTAATAAAATAGGTAGCTGACGTCGTTTCACAGAGATCTATGAACATAGATGCTGCCGACTCGCTTCAGTAATCACTAAAGTAAGCCACAAAAAAGTTTTCAAACTACTCTGTTTTGTTTTTTTAAAAAAAAAAGTAAATTTAGCTACAAAGATTGTTTGCTCTTATTTGTTGGTTTATTTGCTTTATTTTTCTAAATTCAGGACCACGGAGAGCACATTGTCAGTTAGGCAACTGTCATATGGGCTGATGAAAATATTTCTGAAGGTTGGGGTAGAGTTGCATGAAGGTCTTCGGCATTTTTAGCTTCATTGACAGGGTACGCTTTATCTGGTTCAGGCAGAAAAAGATGGCAGCTGGAGCCAAGGAGGCGACAGCAAGTATCACATCAGCAGAGTTTAAAGACCAAAACCGGTTCCAGAGTGGTTTGGGTGGAACCACTGAAAATATATCTTCCACATCCTGTATAGGATGGAGGAGGATATAGAAGTTGATGTCCAATGCATCAGTCATTTTAAAAAAATTACCTTTTTCACTCGAGTTTTAGACTGTGAGGGCAAATCACGACTCTTAAATCTCTGGACCCTCTTGACAAAGCTTGGCTCTCCGCTTCCATAGCTGGAAAAAGTGAAGCTTCACAGTCGCAACTAAAGATGGATGACAGGAGAGGCTGTGAGTTTGTGCGCTTATCGCAGAGGATGGATGGCGGCGCTGGATGCAGAGACGACAGACCGGGGAGTCAGTGAGCGATATAATTATTCTTCGCCCCACAGAGAGGGTGAAATTACGGCACACAGCATGCGTCGCCCCACGCAGGGCCTCACCATGCAGGTGAGAGTTTGTCACCGAGTATTTAGACGGTAATCAGGCGGCGTGTGGGTAGCAGCTGCGTGCGCGTGGCTTTAAAACCGCACGCACGAGCGGAAAGAAAGAAAGTACGTGAAATGATTCGAGACGGAGGAACATGAGCAACAACGTAGATAACGTCCCAATCAGCGTAACCGTGGCTGGATAGGCAGACAGTTAAACGCACATGTTGGCCTCCATCCGAGCGCGCAAAGCCTGTTTTTTTATTTTTTTTATTTTTTTTGCTTTTGTGCTGGATGCGGCGTCTGTACGGATACAGGGTTCCCAGTGGATTTCAGGGTGTGAATGAAAATCTAATTTCCAGCTCTAAGCTCTGGCTGGTTCAGGAGAACCGCAGCGGGTAGGGAGGCCAGGGGGGGAATCCTAGATCTAATCTATTCGTTCCCTTATTGGATTGGTAGTCTGCCAGGTGCTGACCGACTGTTTTCTGTCAGACAGCTGAATGTCACAAAGAACTTTGGGGCCTGCCGTCAAAAACAATGTACTTTTTTTTTGGGCAACACTTCAAAAGATGCATAAACAGGTTTAAAATTAGTGATGGGGCTACATTAAATTGCAGGACCTGTAATTATTAATTCACTGAATTTAATCAAAAACCATGCATTGACAAAATAACAATTTCTTGCTTCTGAATTATTGAATAAACAGACATATATGTTTAATTGTTTTTTACCTGTTATTCAAGTTATTCAGCCTCCAAATTAGCAGAAAATGCTATTATTATTATTATACCAGTTCAGCTTTTAATTATTTGAGGACTCTCTGATTGTTCATGCAACATTAAAAAAATCCCCTTATTTATAAATGCGACTGTGGACGATGAAGTTGGCGTTGGGGTCGTCTGTGCATGCTGCAGCATGTGTGGCTTTGAGACGCTGTTTCAGTCTTGAGTAGCTTTAGTGATAGTTGATGAACAACTTGAACACAACAGTCTTTTCCAGCGACCCATCAGATCGTTTACTTTGGGGGTTGGGAGGGGGGTTCCAAGCAAAAATCAACCCCTAGTAGACGAAGAGAATCAGTTTTTTCTTTTTTTTTTTTTAAATCCATCATTGCTGTTGATGTCGCTTGTGTGTCAGATTTATGGCCGTACCAGAAACACGTGAAAGCAAAGGTTCCGGCTCCAGACATTTGTATGTAAAAATCAAATGCAGTTAATTGTGTCACAGTTTTGTTTTTTTGTCACACATTAAAGTAATAAAATAATAGAAATTAACACTTTAAAACAAACGTAAAAATAAAATAAAGTAATGCCTCACATTTCAAAACAAACAATTTTATTTAATTCAAGCACATTTACTAAAATGTGGGTGGAATAACTTCCTGTGTGAAAAAAAAAATGCTTTTACCAAAAATTGCTGTTGGGTCCAACTATTTGCTCCTCATATCTTACACCCACTTTAGCTTTCAGGACAGCCCAAAGTTTGTGCCGCTATCATGTTAAAGATATAAAGAAATGTTTCTAGAGGTCATCAAAGGTCAACCAGCCCCCCTCCCACTGTCTTCAAATCAGACAAAAAGGGGGTCACAAACGTAGCACAAACGTTTGACACCAATTTTGTCTGATTTGAAGACGGTGGGAGGGCCAACTGCACTCAGGTTACTAAATGCCATGCTCTCGATCAAGTGTTTCGGCACCTTTGGAAAAGAGATTTGCTAGTATATCCTTCACCGTAGTTAAGAGTGATCATAGGACGGTTCTCCACCTGAAAGTGGAGTGATTGTTGCTATAAAGCTGCATTTCAAGCCCAGCTTGGATGCAGATGCACCGACACATAAATGGTTTATATATCCAGATTTGAGAAAATTAGAGTGGATTTTGTGGAGCATGAAGCCTTTCATGTCATTGAAGTAAATACATTTCTCTTAATGTGTTGCTGTTCTGAATAGTGTGTGTGTTTTGGGATCAAAGGTGTAGATTTAGGATGGGCCTTTTCGCTTTTGCCCCGATGTTACTGTCTTTTTTTACACTAAAGGATCAGATTAGAGCCTGAGAACGACATTATAATGTGCCACACGTGTCTGAAAGTGGTCAGACAAGTATTGGATGAAATCATAAAAAATTTGGTAAATCATCTTAGTTTCAAGCACACAGCATGCCAGGGTGAGTCAGCATTCATCAGTGCAGGCAGCACAGCAGCACATTAGACATTCATTCCTTGCTGATTGAAGATTTCATTATTAAAGTTAAAGGTTGGGTTTTCTTCTGAAGGTATGTAAGCATTTAAAAATCCTTAGACTTCAAGTATGATGAAATATTGATTTACGCTGCAGTTACTCACACTCAACCTCCACTCAGCTTTCTTAGAAGTGTCGCTGACGCATGATGTTTGCCTAATATAAAAACAAAACATGTCGAGAACTTCTCTTATTTCTATAGTAGGTGAATATATAGAGAGAAAGAGGAGATCTTCCCACCTCAGAACTGAACTTTCTTTGTTTTGGAAACAAAATGCTGGCAGGCTTATCTTATCCGCTCTCAGGTCAGAATCTTCTGCCTCACAGTGGCATCACAGGCTTGAAGCAGACTTTTTATTTTTTGCAGCGTTGTGCACAAGGACAATAAAACCCAATAACTGAGCAGCCCTGTGTGAAGGTGGTGATAAATCCCCTCTGCCGCCAGACCACCAGTGAATGTTGCCAAGATATTATTTAATTACACAGAACTGACACGTTATTGTGGATAAATTTCACCAGCTGCAATTTTGGAGGGTTTGTTGTAATTTTTTTAAGTGTATCCATCCATTTGGGGTGGTAATATCCTCCGAGGTCAACGGGGGAGAGACGGTGTGTATATACCGGATGGCCAATCCATTGCAGTGGAATAGACATAAATATGACGAATAATGCTGCACGCACAAACTCCCATCCTAAGGGGAATTTAGAGGGGCCAATTTACCTGAGATACCTGTTGCTGGATGGTGAGAGGAAGCCAGAACACACTATTATACGGAGAGAAGATACAAAGTACACCTGGAAATCCGGGACAGATAGTACGGCTACCAGCTGTACTGCCGTGCAGTTCTGGATGATTTCTATGCAAAGTTTGCTTTTGAGTTAAACATGATCAGACTACAATGCAAATTTCATTATATTTTGTATTTTCCCCTGACATGCAGTTTCATTTAGGTGACAAATTTCACGCTTAATGCACTTCGTATATAAAGTAAAACAAATGTGCGTGTGATGGATCACTGCTTTTGTTACAGCAACGCTTCTTGGCAACAAATTCGAAAGCTTATTTATTCCCTTTAAAAGAAATAAAGTAAATATTTATTTACATTGGTACATTAGCTTGTGCCAATGTAAATCCTCCACTCTCCTCTCGGGCCAGAACTTTTAGCTCAGCTCAAAGAAGCCAAGTTAAAATTTTTTGACCCAATTTTGGGTTAAAAATATCCAACCTCTTTTCCCAATAACATTTGGGTTAAAGCTGCAATACGTAACTTTTATAAAATGTTATTTAGATTTTTGTTAAAATGGTCACTGTTGTAATATCAGACAGATAATCTGTGAAAGGATTAAGCTCCTCCCTGAGCTGCTGTTGCCCCGCAGTTCGCTCTCGGTCAAAAACAGCCGATCAGAGCCAGGAGGAGTGTCTTAGCGCTGCCACTCAAGCTCGTGTACATGCTGATAAATTCGCCAATGCTGGCGAAGCAACTTACCGTTTCAGGAAAAACATTTACCTAACATCATGACGCTGGCTATAGGGAAGTAGCTTTAGCATAGCAGAGAGCAAAGTGGAAAGGGTTTTGAGCAGTGTGTATACAAGCCTGATTGACAGCGCTAAGACCCGCCTCTTGGCTCTGATTAGTTGTTTCTACTTAGCACTGGCAGCACTCAAGATAATCTGTTTTATGTTATACTGTCGCAACATTGTCATAGTTTTAGCAAATTTATTTAAAAAAATACTTTCTATAAAAAAATATTAAAAATATTTTTTTGTTGTGTTTTTTCTTTAAATAACCCAGCAGTTATTTAGCTATAAATAACTGCTGGGTTATTTCTTTTAAAGAAATGAATGTGTGCATTCATTTTGTCGTCTTAAGCCACAAAGCATTACTCATCTGTTAAATATAAATTAATTATGCTGTATATTCTTTCAATATTTTCCACATTTTCCTGTTAAGTCGCCTTTGATTCAGTGCTGCTGCGTCTGACCTGCAACATTTCCAGACGTTGCTTCCCCAGCGCTTCACCGGTCAGGCAGGAGAAATGGGTTTACGGCTCAGCAGGAAGCGCCTGTGCACCTTTCTTATCGTAGTGCAGAACATGTCATCTTTTTCCGCTCTTTGCCTGACGTGTATGTTGTGTGCATAAACACAAAAAACTCTAAATCAGGCTGAGCGATTTATTTTGCTGAGCTAATAAACACATAAGAGGAAAGCAGAGTTTCAGCTAGCCTTTAGCCTCAGGGAAGGAAAAAGTGATGCTTCTTGTTGATCTTCTGGTTGCGGTGACTCCATGTTGGCACTAATTAACCCTCTGTAAATTACAATAGTCTCAATTAAGTCGTTTTTACTGTAGATACCGTTACTAAGTGACACCTTTGACTGCTTTGTCTACTAATGATAAATGCACTCAGTTTGTTTTGCTTTCAATGCCGCGTTTCCTTGTCATTATTTAGAACACAAACTGGGAACAAACTGATTAGGACGTTCACTTCATTAAACCTAAACTGGATAAGTTGATTAGATTACCTGCTAAATTAGCCGGCGCTGCTTAAAGACCCCCGCTCCACGTTTCTGCAGAGTAATCAAAGAGGGAGAGAGAATTATAAAACTTGATTACAGCTTTTTTTTTAAAATAAAAAAATGCATCCCTCCTGCAGCTGATTACCTCTTTGTTCTTTTTTTTTCTTTCGCACCACAAGTGGTTTCATCAGCACCGCAGTCCGAAAAAGTCGCGGCGAATTGGAATTACGCGACCGCTGCCCTCCGGACGCCAAAGTTGTTTCCTCCCCCTGCTCAGTTTCAGACGCTTTGTATTAGACCAAACGTCCTGCCGGCCCCGGAGGTGCACTCCATCCTAATGGTTAACAGGTTCCTCCCTCTCTGAGTGTGTGTGTTTAAATGACTCTGTTGCAAAATCAGCTAAGTTATTATCGTTTATTTGCATGTATACATGCACAAATTAAGGTTTTTATAATTTTTCTGTTGCTGCTCTGCACGTGTCTGACTGGGATTCCAACAAATAGGTCCCGGTGGTGAAGTGAGGCAACGGCAGCTCAGTAGTCTTGTCTTTTCTTTTCTTTTATTAGTTTTAATCATTCATGCAGAAGCCTGACAGGCGAAAAGAAGACGGCGCAAAACAAATCTTCCCAGTGTTGAAACCACAATCAGCTCGGGGTCAAAACACCAGTGTGGTTGTTTCCGTTTTGTAAAGCTCTTTCTCTTTCTGACGTTCTGTCGACGTCTGCTTATTAATTGCAACACATTAGCTGAAGGATCCGCTCTTTATTCTTCAAATCTTTGGAAAAGCATCAATACTCCTTGTTTTCATTTCATTTGTTTTTGTGTCGGCGTGTTTTATCGGGATTCTGTGTGACGGACCAACACATTCCACGGATTGCCACTCGTCTTTCCATCTCTTATGCGCGGTTGTGGGAGGAAAATGAAAAGTCAGGATTTCTTTCAGGAATATTCCCAGAAAACCTTGCAGAAGGGGGAAAAGAGTTCACAGAGGTTTAGAGAATATGAACTCTGGGACATTTTAATAACTATTTGAATTAGGGATGCACAATGTTATTGGCATGGTACCGTACCGGACGGTATCGCTGTAAAATTTAATATCGAACATCAGCCATTCTGTCAAAATGTTTTTATGTGACAAACCAGTGACAATGATGTCTGCAGCATAGCACAACTCAAATTTGCACTGTTTGAGTATCATCATTGTTCTAGACAGAGTAAATTTCATGAATAAATGTGACATTAAACATAATGTAAGTTGAAAGTGTTGCATCATTTTCAGTCTCCTTTTTAGCATTTCTCATTTGGTAGCAGGATAAACTGACAGAGATGATGCAGTATTTTAATTCCACAGTAGAGAAAGCCACATAGTTTCAGTAAGTAAGTATAAGAAAAAAAATATCGGTATTGGTATCGGTTATCGGCCAAATAAGTTTTAGTATATCTGCATATTGGATATCGACCAAAAATCCAATATGGTGCCTCTCTAATTTGTATTTTTTCTTCCACTTCACTATGATGCTAATATTTATGCTTATAGCAGAAAAATCCAAGGCTTACAAGCACTTTTGCAAAAACACTGCATGTTTTATTTTGCCTGTCTTTCATTATATCTTATCTGTCGTATTCACTTACAACACTCGATTGTGTTTGTTAGTAACTTAACTTCTGAAGAAACTCTCAGACCTCTCTTGTAAAAACAAATTGTCTCTAAATGATCCTGTTTCCACGAGTTAAAAAAAAAACACTTTTGTTTTAAACAAGGTTGCAACAAAAGGAGAAAAATCTTAAACCTTGAGGAGGCTCATTGAGTTTTCAGCTTTCACAGAAACGCTGTGAGCTCCAGAAAGAGGATTTAACTGGAACTGAAATTGTTCTGACGTCCCTGTCCAAATGTCTGTCACATAAAGTCCACAAAGTTCCTGCACAGAAACTCTGACATACGTCCACCAGAAGACATAATGATGAAATTAATAATTCATCATGAATTTTTTATTTTTATTTTTTTAAATTTGTGCCATAAACCGATATACTGGCTGATGCCATCTAATTCCTTCCCAGCTATTACTTAGGATCTCCTCATCCCCGTTCTGCAGTCTCTTACCTGGAAACCCGTCCAGCAGGTGGACATTAATCATCCTCTGTGCCGTCCGGGGACAATAAAAGCAACACAGGCATCCACTTTTAATGGATTTAGCATCAAAACCTCAGACAGATTTATGTGAAACCATGTTTAAATCCTCCACTCTCCTTCACCCTCTGCAGCATCTTCTCTTATTTACTCATTTGCCCCCGGGGGTTTTTTTTTTTTTTTTTTTTTTTTTCAAAACCAGCCTAAACAGGAAATGCGGCCGTAGAAATCTCAAGTCCTTATTGCAATCAATAATGCAAACAAAGGTCAAAGCAACAGTGTCCAGAAGATGAATGTTGCAAATAAGTTTCTGTTTTTTCGCCCCCGTCCTCCTGGGTCAACATAATGATCTTCCTCTCCCTCGTGTCTCCTCCCTCCCCCTCCGCAGAGCCCCACTTCATCTCCGCCTATGACATCGGCCTCTTCACCTTCTTCTTCCTGAGGGAGAACGCGGTGGAGCACGACTGCGGCAAGACGGTGTACTCCCGCGTGGCCCGGGTGTGCAAGAACGACATCGGCGGGCGCTTCCTGCTGGAGGACACCTGGACCACGTTCATGAAGGCGCGGCTCAACTGCTCCCGGTCCGGAGAGATCCCCTTCTACTACAACGAGCTGCAGAGCACCTTCTACCTCCCCGAGCAAGACCTCATCTACGGCATCTTCACCACCAATGTGTGAGTGGATCACCATGTATGTCACACGCGTTTGTCGCATGTCTGGGTTCTTTTTTTTTCAACTGTTTTAGGGTCGTTTTGATGTGCTGAATCCAAAAATCACATTGGTTTTGCTCAGATGGGTCGACTTTCTGAACTAAGATGCTTCTGAGTTTGGGATGCTGGGATGGTGGCTGGTTACCGTTGTGCTCTGAAGAGAGAAATCCCTGCTGCTGAGCATACAGAGGCGTTCGCAGAAACGGAAGTTCATGCCCTGAATTTTGCACAATGAAGGTTTAAATGTCAATTTATAAGTACTTACCCTTATCAGTGTTTATTACTCAATTTACAGAAGTCCCAGTTTGTATCATTTAACTAATACACTCTGTTAGAAAACAATTTTTTTCTCCTAAAACCTTTTTTGGATGAGAAATGTTAACAGAGATGAACTGATGATGTCACAAAAATATAATCAGTTTAGATCGGAAGATCGGATTTCTCTAAATCAAATTAGAATAAAAACCTGATTGAGAAAAGTGGAGGTCATTTTTTGATTCAGTGGTTCAAAATCGTCCTAATTCAGTTGAAAAAGCTTAGACAACTTCAAAAAAATATATTTTTTGTAACCCAGTGTTATCAGCCAATCAAATTTTATTTGTATAGCACATTTCAGGAACAAGGCATTTCAAGCTGCTTTGCATCATAAAAACTTTACATCTTTACATCATTTAATTGAAACATTAAATTTTTCCAAGTGTCGTCATTTACACATCAAAATGTTGGTCAGTGTTTCACTTATTACGGTTTAAATGCAACTCTAAACATCTGGGCTTTGGTCTAGATTTACAGGAACTCAGTGTTTCGGCTGTTTTACAGTTTTCAGGAAGTTTGTTCCAGATTTGCGGTGCATAGAAGCTGAGTGCTGCTTCTCCTCGTTTTGTTCTGGTTCTGGGGATGCAGAGCAGAACCAGAACCAGAAGACCCAAGAGATCCAGAAGGTTGATACAGCCACGACGGATCCTTAATGTTGAGCCGTCATCACGAGCATTTTGATATTATAATTACTCTTCCATGTTGTTCTCTCTTCAGTCGTGCCTATAATTAAGGCCATGTCATCATTTAAAATGATTTAAAAATTACATTTGCTTCCTATAAAATTCATCAACTCTCTGCATATGCAGGACTAACTCTAAACGTCAGGGTCCACCCTCGTTATGTTTTGGTTCCTACCTGCACTTTAAGCTCATCGCTTCACACTGCGCACCATGCAGTGTTACTCCAGAAACTAAGATGTCTGGCAGGTTTATCACTTAGAGCTATTTATGTTTGAAAAACCAAAATGTGGCAAAAGTTTTAAGAGTGCAGTTCCACAAGGTTTTGTTCTCGGTTCTATTTTTTGTGCTTTATTTGCTTACTTCATATCTTTTAATGACATGTCGCTCTTTGGTGACATTCTGCTTCTAAGTACTTTTAAGACTGCAGTTTGGTGTCCGAGTTTGAAAAGCATCAAAGTCCCTAGGTGTCGGATCGTTTTGTTCTGTTGAATAAGGAGGTTCAGGTTCTTATGTGCGACTCTGAACTTAAAATTTAAATCATATATTGACGGTTTCTTCCCGTTTTCTTCCGTTTCCTCGTACAAATGCTTATTTATGTTTTCTTGGGGGTTTTTTTTGGTGTGAATTTGTTTTATTTTCATTTTTACTTGCCGCTCTGGACTGTGTGCAGCTTGCCCAAATTGCAGCTGTTAGGCAGACTGGATTCTACAAGTGCTCCAATCACTTCTCACCTTTTCTGTCTCTTACTTTCTGCTTGGAACAGAAATCGGACTCAGTTTGGACTTTTAAAGTACTGGACATTTTCCATCTTTTCTGGTCAGAGTTTGGTATAAACAATCAAATAGGCTTTTTTTTTTTACCTACTCAGGAAGAAGTACACCAAAATGATTGCATTCAAGTTTTTCTGCACACCTTGTACTTGTGCCCTGCTGCAGAAAGCTTTAGCCAGACAGAGCTTCCAGATGGTAGTGGTCTTCACCTCCAAACTGCAGTTTCAGTTTCAGACTTTGCTTTGCCTTCTGGTGGCAGAAGAAGAAAGAAGATATAAAATAAGAGCTGCTTAGGTGGACAGGCCCGGTGGTTTAAGTTGATAGCAGAGAGAACATGTAACATAACAACAAAATCCTGAAACAAAAACCTGTTTTCAGAAAAGTAAGGAAATGAACAGAAGTCAGGGATTGTTAGTCCATGATTTCAGCTCCGATTGTTCAATAGCAGTACTGTGAACATGAATTAAACATTTTTTTTTGTTTGTCTGTTTCACTCAAAACCTGCCACTGTTCCTAGTGCGCATACGTGGCAGCAGCTCTCATTTGTTTTCAATTTCATACGCCGATGCGTCCGTGGAGCTGTCCGCGGTCCTGAAGGAGCTGCGATTCTCCACTGTTATTAACACTCTCCCGTCTGCGCGCTCTTCAGACCGTGTTCGGACCGACGCACAGCGTAAAGTAGCTCCGCCTCTCTGGATAGAATAACAAGCGGCAATGATTTCTAGAAGTAAACCCATTTGGTTTGTAGAAGCGCCGCTGCCTGTGGCCGTCGAATATCGATTCCATAAAGATTTCCATGATAACCCGGTTGCTCCAAAATGCATCTTTTATGAAATGCGTTATTGGAAACGTGACCACATTGAGAGATGTTTCGTGTTGGCTCAGATGGGAGCATAAAGTGCCACTGAGGGGGAAAACAAAAACAAAGAACATTGAGGACGCCTGCTGCTACATCCTAATGTACGGTTAAAACTGAGTTATGCCTGAAATCCAAACTCTTAAACCGAATGGAAATTTTAGGCTCACTCAAAAATACGCATTCAGCTTTACAACAGTTTCATTAAGATTTATTATGATCTCACTGGAAGCAGAGGCACCTGTTTGTTTAAGCACACCGTGTTTAGTTTGACGCGCGCCTTTGCAGACGTGCATCTGTTTGTTTCTTTTACTGCAAACTCTAAGTGCCTGACAGGAATGCAAGCTGTGAGCCTTTTTCTGACTCTTTAAACCCATTTCAGGGCTATGGCCTGTTTTAAAGGCATTTACTGTTGCAGCTGTTTAAGAAAAGGTTTTTCTTTTTTATATATATCCTGTGAGTTTTTTGGATTGTTGTTTCTTGTGTGAAATGCCAGATGTTTCTGGTTTTGATAAAAACCTGGTCAGGAAAGCCAAGTATGCAAATATACAGTAACTATGACGTATGTAGTCACAGTCTTGCATATTATAAGCACAGCAAATGTGGTGGATTTGGTATTAAATAAGGAGTGGATCTGATTGTGCCTGATTTGTAGAAATGACCTGACATATTTAGATTTTTGTGATTTCTCTTTAAAAGCCATAGAACATAGGAACAGCATTAAAAATACTTTATTTTTCTTACCCTTTCTGGAGACTCAAAAGGGCAACTTTGTTGCCGTCTTCTATTTGACAGTCCAGTTATCTGCTGAACTGTCCTCTCTTGAAGAGCCTTGTGCGTCTTTTTGCTTCCACTAAATTAATTTTTAACACATCAGTGGTTGTAAAAAAAAAAAAGCTAACTTTGAGTCTTCTTCCTTCAGTAACAACATCCACACAGAAGAATGCTGATATCACCAACTTCGGTGCTTAGATGTAGCGCGTTATCTGTGCAGAGAGCTCATTTAGCCTAGCGGTTGTGTTTTTGGACTGAGGGGAGGAAACTGGAGTATCTGGAAATCACTGCAAGAAGACAAAACCTTACCAAGTAATTGTGGTCTAGTTTTTAGAGCAAATATCCTGGTACACTTGAAATTAGGCAAACTAGCTTAAAAATGACTGGGCTTGTTTTAAGTAAATAATTTCTTATTGTTGGTGAAAAAGTACTTGTTCTATTGGCAGAGAAATTACCTTATAACAAGGTAAAAATGTCATCAGTTACATAATCTGCCAGTGGAGCAAGTATTTTTTCATCAATATTAAAGAATTATTTACTTAAAACAAACCTCTATAAGTTACTGAAAAGTTACTTGTCTTCTTTCAAGTGTATTAAGATATTTGCTCCAGAAACTAGACCAAAAATACTTGGTAAGATTTTGTGTTTTTGCCATTAAAGGCAGAACCGTCTTGCTGCAAGGCTGCAGTGCTACCAACGGAGCAGCGCAAACATTTTTATTTTATTTTCCAAGTTTCTGAGTCAGGGCAGAGGAAACCGTCGTGCTTCATTCCAGTTATTCAGAACCAAAACAAAACTGAACTTTCAAAGGAATCTGAAAAGAGCTCCTGATTAATCAGTTCAAGCAAATTCTCGGGCATCAAGAAAATGGACACAAAAGAATGAAAACTGAACTGCGACTCGGCGCTGCCGTCGCATCAAGCTCTCCCTCCAAGGTGACTCATTACGATCGTCGCTGTTTGACATAACAAACAGTGTTGTCATGTCTTTTAACAGATTTGAGGCTCTCATGTCTGAACACACACACTCATTTCACGCACTTGCATTCTTCTGTGTGCTGGAAAGGCTTTCCTGGGAAACCAATTTAATGAGAATTTTGTAATAACAAGATGTCAGTTTGTGGGATTTAACGGCGCTACGTATCCCCAGACAGTTCATTATAGTCTGCCAGGCCTCACACTAATTATTAGTCATGTTGCTTCCTTACTTGGAGCTTCTTTCCAAATCTGTTACCTTGATTGTAAGCCCTCAGTGGGCAGTAGTTTGCTATACACTTTATTACTATTATTCATTATTTATCTTTCTCCACAGCAAGATTTGCTCGTTTCTCTCGAAGCCTACATCAATCACATAAACACGAGAAGAAGCAGCAACCGGGTAAAAAGTTAGTTTTTATCAACCTGTGAAAATAATCCTTGAGCGTTTATGAAATACCTCAAAAGAAACATAAATAATTTTTAAAATTAATGTTAAAAAAAAAACAGGAATCTCATGAGCGTCCAGGGACACTTTTAATTTAAATTAGCTGCAAACTTAATGCCCATTGTAAATTATATATTATGAAACAAAGAACATTTTTAAGAAAGTAAAAGTTAAGACTAATGTATTGCTTATTCATTTCAAATTTTCCACCTGCAGGAAACTCACACAAAAACAAACAAACTGTCGCACTTCAACTTCTTTTCATCCTCCTTTCATGTTTTGTATCTGTAGCTACCTGGTGTTTTTCTTTTTCCCACCTATACACAGCAGAACACACACACACACACACACAGACACACACACACAGAAATCTTTAGAGTTTTCAGCCTCCCACCTGTTTGTATCGATCAGCGCGGCTCTGATCTGCACACTGAGTCACTTCCTCTGCTGCACAACAGCTGGTGGCGTCGCACACTTCGCCACAAACAGGAAGCGCCGACATCCACAGTTTGTAGACGTCTCCTTTGCATTTTGACTTGAGCTAAAAGCGGCCGATTGCTGTTGTCCAGATGCAGAACGTCAGAACTGTTGGCTTTCTTCATGTCAGATGTGTTTTGTTCTGTAAAGGTCACATAAATGAAGTACTCGATTAAAAGTTCAAAAACTCCCCCACTTGAGGCCAACATGGCCGTCTTGACCAATCAGGTGTGATTAGTTGACGCCTTTGCAGAACATCTGTGGCTTTAGCTAACTTGGTTAGCTAATCTAGAAGTCATCAGCTAATGGCACGGAGCAATTTAGTTGTTTCGCAACGTCAAACTGGATCTGGTCACCTTTTTTTTTTCTTTTTTTTTCCCCTCTCAAAATAAAAACGGTTTTAGTTTTAGGCTTTTTAAAAATTATTTTAGCTCTTGCACCAGAACAAAGTATCTTCATTGTATGAAAAATCTGCCCACACAGTCATGATCTCTGAATAATTAGAACCTTAACATGTCATCACCTTCCTGAAAATTTGGCCTGTGTCTTCTTTTCCCAAGGGTGATTCTTTTTTTTGTTTGTTTTTTGCCTAAATCATCCTTTGGAAGGAGAGGTTTCTTCCACACTCCTCCCAATTTTTGTCCAGATTTTTGCGTTGCTCTTGTCCCATTTGTCCCAGTCTGCTCCAAAGTCAACCCAGATCTGTAATATTTTCAACATTGCATGTGTGTTTCCTGGATTCCTTTTCCTTAAGGATTTTTCCCATAAGACATCGAAAGAATCCCACACAGATCTCCTCCAAAACTCACATTCATTCACACCTCCACTGCTTCAATATGGGCCTCAGCAGTGGATCCCTGCCTGTACATGTGGTTAACATTTTTCCAAACTACCTTTAATCAAAAGAAAATGCGGTTTGGGAAGCTGGAATACCTCGGTGCAACTCCACTCGATAAATTATTCGCTGGCGTTCGCAATGAGGTCAATCAAGAAGTGCTGTTCGATTCCCCCGGCGCTGATTGGCTGTTTATCACAGGCGATTTACATCACAGCTTTATGGCGTCGAACATCCATCACTACCAAATGTTTGTAACATTTAAAATTTCAACACAGTCCTTCCAAACGCTTCCCAGCTGCTAGCAGAGCAACTCAGTGCAACGCCGTTCTCAAATGGTGCGAACATGATGACGCTGTCCCCTCACATCCTCTGATTGTTGTCACACTTAAATTTGAGAAATTTTAATATTAAACAAAGTTATCCACAGTAATTGCCAAAATAGCAAAAAAAAAAAAAACGTAGTTTGGTTATATTGGTAATCTCAAGCACTAGATTAAAAAAGGCTATAAAAAAACTTCATCAACTCAGCATTTGAAAACTGCATCTTGTTTACTCAGATTATCTTCATCTGATTTTTAAAATGACTTTGATGATGAATTTCATCCAAGAAAACTGTTGATCCATTCCAAGTGAAAGGGATTTTGGTTACGTTAACTTTGATTTGAAACATTCTCAGTCTGCTACATAAATTTAACTGGGGAAAAAGAAAAACCCAAACATTATTGCAAACTGCTAACCTTGCAGATTCAGCAGTGTGTGTGTGTGTGTGTGTGTGTGTGCGTCCCGTGGTTGGTATTCCAGCGTGTGCTGCTCTCTGTCAGGGCAGAAGCTGAATTGTGTCTTAAACCTTCTGCTCCCTCACCTGTTAATCTGCCAGTGTTTGACACTACATGGCCGCCTCCCATCAGTCCGCAGCCATTTTCAGTGATGGATAGAACAAGCTAGAGGCAGCAGCTGGACAGAGAGAGAGAGAGAAAAATGCACGGAGAAGTCGGGGTTTGTAAAGAGAGAGGAGCGAGATGAGAGGATGTAACGAGAAAAATCACAGGGCTCCAAGCTTTTTGTCCTCCTTCCATTGTTTCTTCTCGCCTATCTGAGGGGACTCGCTCGTCCTTTCTCCAAAAACCGCTCCCCCTCGTCAGGGTTTGGGTTTATGGCAATGCAATCACCAGGAAACACTGTCTCCATCTGGGTGGCCTAAATTGAGCAGCCTCACAGCTGCTCCCGGGGCTCATGGCTGTAAAGCAGAAGAGGGAAGAGTTGGACCACCGCTGGTTTTCCCTCCTGTCCCTTCAGCGCCACATCTGACCCGCTTCCTGCAAATAAGCGACACGTTGTCTGCTTTGTGTGGCTGACTAGTTTTCCTAGTTTGAGTGTGGGTTAAAAACAAAGTTTAAAAGGAAGTAAAACTGTGAGCTTTTTTTCTTCTCTTTTTCAAAAGAGGCAGAAAATGGGTGAAAGTTTTGGCTGATTGCTCATTTATTTCTGCTGCTAGACGACCAAAATATGCAACATCTGCATGAGCAAGTGTTTGCACTTGACATTCAGAAAATAATGACACTTTTAATAAACTTTTAATGCAACCTTTCATTAACAGTGTCATTATTTTTACCAAATGACACTTTATGACTACAGTCATAAACAATCACAAAGACTCCTTCATGTTTTTGACAGATGTTCAGATAAAGTGTTACCAATAAATCAAATCAACACCTGAAAAGTGCGGCATGCGTTTGGATACCCATAAACAAAATACAGCAGAACAATTTGAGGCCACCTAATTAGTAAATAGAGTCCACTTTTTTCATAATTCAATGTAAATAAATAAGTAAAGTAAATAAAAGCCAAGACAAATTCCAGACCTGAGTCTGAATGAGAATCTGCGTAAAAACCTGAAAACAGATGTTCACAGATGCGAAGCAGGTAGAAAGATACAATAAAGAAAATTAAAAAATAAAAAACTTGCAGCTGTGATTGCAGAGAGAGGCAAATACATTCACTTTTCAGATTTTTACTTGCAAAGAAGTTTTAAAACCATAATTTTCTTTTCACTTCAGGCGTTATGTGTACAGTTTGTGTTGGTCTTTCATGTACAATTCCAGTGAGACACATTAAGGCCTGCAGTAACTGGATAAACGACACTATATGTTAACGCAGTGCAATCCCTCACGGGAGAAAACCACCATGGTCACGTTAAGCAAAGGCAGTTTAAAGAGGAAAGAGGCTGAATGTTGTAGCATTAGAGCCTTCAAGCTACTGCAGAAGGAAGGTTTTAGTTTTCTGCTAAAACAAGAAAAAAAAACATAAAACGACCCAGTCAAGTCCTCCGAGCTCGGCCAGGTTTTTCAATTAACTCTGGGGCCTTATTGGTAGGACCCCGACGTCGTGGCTCTGCCTGGCAGTGAAACCCTCCTGTGGAGGTGGATCACCTGCCATTACCGACTAATTATGAACATCCTTATCTTCTTCTTGGCGCTTTCGCTGACCCACCACTTCACCGCGTGGAAGAGGGTCTCATATCTAAGAGGCAGAAGAAGAAGGAGAAGAGGAGGAAGCGCTTACAGAAATTAATGCATTAGTTTATAGTTTAGGTTATTATTTAGATAAAAACTATTGTGTTTTTGTTTTAATCCCACATAAAAAGTAACTCCTCTGTTTTTTTTTTTTTGTGTTTTTTTTTATGAAGCTAAATTTGAAAATGTTTTGATGTCATCAGTCAGAAAGGGAAATTACATTCAGGCTAATCGTTCTAAAACTTCATTAAATGTTTTAAATGATGCAGCCTGGAGGGTTTTGTGTTTGTAGCCATTTTTAACCAGGCATGAGATTCTCACAGTAAAACATTATCATGATGGTTTCACAACATAATGATTCCAGAAACATTTTAATAAAGAAAAATGCAAAAACCATTCTAATGAATTAAACAAAACCAGTTTATACTACAAATTACAGTCTCTTGTTTTAATTGCATTTATATTATTAGCATTCATTCTTATTCTGCGGATTCTTATTTTTTTTTTTTTTTTTTTTCATTTTGGGTTTTTTGGTGTAAATGTTGACATTAGCTGGATAGCTACCGTTGTTTGAAAGTGATGCTGCCTTAAGATGAGCAATTTTAATTTCAGCCCCATTCATTTTATGATTGCAAATAATTCCAAATATCATCATTTATCTTTTTTGTCAATGAGAAAAAAGGGTAAGAAGGTAAAAACGGTGAAAAAGCAGATCTGTGCCCCCTCCTTTTAGGGTCATTTGATTATTCTAACACTTTCTCTGGCCTCTCATTAAATTAATATTTAAAGAAAATAGACAATATGAAATTGTTTAAAACTATAACTCTTCAAAACCTTGATGTGTATTTAATAGGACAGGTGTGAACTAATGGTAGGATTGAGATAATGTATTTCATTCACCATATTGTCGTTGCTGAAGTAAAACAGGCATAAAGACTGCATTAAGGAACAGAATCTGCAAATGTTGCATTTCTTCAATCATATAATTTAAAATTTAAAAAAGATGTGTAAGCAGCTTTTAATTCCCCTCTTTTAGTGGCAGGACATGCCACTGGAGGCTTCAGTTTGTTTCTGAAGGTTCAACAACGTGACGTTTCTACATGCTGTATTAAATCTGGCCTGGGAGATCTTCAACCATCACATTTTCCAGTATTGCCCTTAATGTCGGTGTTAGCAGCTGTGTCGACGAAACAAACAAGTTTTGGCTTGGAGCGCAGACACTTACCCAAATCGGATGACAATAAAATCAATCCTAATGCCATGATGCGCCTGTTCTTAATGGAGGAGGAACTGTAAATCAGAAGCAGAACGGTGCATCCTGTCTTTTCAAGGTGTGAAAATTGCTCTTTGCGATCGGCTCAGCATAAACAAAAGCCCCCAGATGCAAAAGGATAAATTATTTTAGCTCTATGGTTGATTTTACTGAATATTTCTTGTCAATATGCTGGTTTCAAATTGAAGCTAAAGTTAACAGCGAGCCTTTAGTTCAACAGCAGGCCTGACCGGAGTAGCTGAGTAGTTTATGGGTAAATCATAATAAAAATAAATAGGTAAAAATGCTCATTATTTGAAGCCAAGTTTTGACCAAAAACTGCATCTCTGCCTCGACTTCCACTTTGATTAATTTTTTTTCCTGATCATTAAACCGATCAGATCTGTATTCTGTTGTGTTGCCGTATTGTTTAGAGTCGATGCTGCCGACTCAGTCTGGCTATATATCAACCTGTGTTGTTTTGTAGTGTAAAAATATGTATGGCTAATCCCGGCAGCCTCTGTTCAGTTTCTGTTCCCTGCAGCCTCGTGGCTCTGCTGAGTGGGCCTTTTTTTTCTGTCTTTTCTGCTGTAATGGTGGGATTTCACTGAGGTTGAGATATTGGCCTTAATGTGGATCTTAGCTGCTGCCTTTTCCCCAAAAAATATAATATTCAGTAGCGAGAAAACATAGATGAAACGTATCAGCAGTGATGTAAACATGAAAAAGTTCTAATCAAAAAATTCAAGTCAAATCAGAAGAACTAAAATGCATGAAGACAAAAAACTACGAGGCTTATTACAGAAAAAATAGAATAATGAAACTGTTCTGCAGCAATTGCCATGATAAAGTACAGTCAGTATATAAAAATCAACATATAACAATTAAAAGTTAAAGACTTTGTCTCAAGAGATGCTCCAAATGCAGAACAAGGAGCTCTGCTCCTCTTTGACCTGTGTGTGCCTGATGCTGAACCCAACAGAAATAGGAAATAAACGAGAAAATCAAGAAACGGAGAGAAAAACTGAATGAACAGTGGTTACCTATGGAGTGGGGATCTGATTCATAGATGCAAAACAGGTGAGACTAATTATTGGATGATAAACGCCTGAAGGAGAACCGTTAGCTATACAGATCCGTTCATCAAATTAGAACTTATTTCAAGAACTTTATAACTAATTTACACCTAATATGTGTATTAATTACATACAGTTGGATGTTTGAATAATTGTAATGATTTTTCCACTTATTACTCATGTAAGCTTGACATTTAAAATTAAAAATTATTCCATGAGACCAATAAAACACATTTAATTTGCTTAATGTGAAGTGGGTTGTCAGGTTTCCAAAGCTGTTTTCAATCTGAGAAATGAGCCTCATCGGAACGCATGTTCACATTTGATTATGACTGCAAACGAGGACCAGGAAACACAACGAAGGGGGAAATAAACTCTGCTCTTTTAGGCAAAATCTAGAGTACAGTTCGACGTCTGTGGGAGAAATTGCAGTTACCGATTTGTCCAAAATGATCGAGCTTAAGCTACTTCTCAAAGACAAGCGAGCAACACTTTATTCTGTAGATGTGCAAAACCGATAGAAAAATACCTCCAATAAACTCGCAGTTGTAGTTGCATGAAATGTGGTTCTGCAAAATGTCGTGTCAAATAATGATGCTCGTCACATCTTCAGGTCTTTACCTGGAATTAAAAAAAAAAAACATTTTCCTTCGGCTGCCCTCTTCTGTGCTGCGTTGTGTTTTTTGTCTGCTTCATAAAATCCCAATAAAATACGTCAAAATTTATGATTTCAACTTGAAAAATCTAAAAAACAAACAAAAGAATCATTATTTTTAATCTTTCAAGGGATTTACGTGGGATTGAGACGATCCGTGGCGAAGCAAAGCGGCCTCTTGTTTTAGTTTAAAAAGTCTCCCTGGTGAGCGGACTCGTCTAACTCTCTTTATTTCCTGACGCTCTGAGATTCATCTACTGTGAAATCACCCATCACTGCCGAGTCGAATAGTTGGAATAGGTCTGTGGGTTTCTTAGAATTGATAAATGTTGTAAAAAAAAAAAAAATGTGTGAATACAACTTCATATTTAATTTCCTGGAACAGCTGGCTCTTCAAACAGAAGTAAACAGTGAATGTATCGGGGGACTATTTTCATTAGTGAATAAATTCTCATCAGGTCCTCTAATTACTGCTCCTGGCAGCAGGGCCGCGAGAGCAGGGATGGAGTCAAAATAGACTTTGCTGCTTGTGCAGACGTGTGTGTGTGTGTGTGTGTGTGTGTGTGTGTGCGCTGATTGTGATAAAGGGTTTGTTTGGCTCGGTGGAGTCCTGTGGCTCAGATGAATAATATAGCTCAGATTCTCTTGCGGTGCTTCTTAATTAGGTCAGTTCACTGTTGGTTCGGGTCTATCAAGTGTTTGGCTAATAGTAGGAAAAAATATGAAACATCAACAGCCTCGCCCTGTGAAGAAAGTCAAAGTACTCCAGCATAAACAGGCGTCGGGATTAGCTTTCAAAAGATTTCAACAACTGAGAGAAGATGGCATATAACGCTACACTCATCATAACTTCTATTTCAACTAATCCTAACCCCATCCGCCAGTCTGTCGCAGGGCAACACAGAGACACACAGGACAAACAACCATGCATGCACACCTAGGGAGAATTTAGAGAGACCAATTAATCTGACAGTCATGTTTTTGGACTGTGGGAGGAAACCGGAGTACCCAGAGACAACCCACCATGCACAGAAAGTACATGCAAACTCCATGCAGAAAGACCCCAGGCCGGGAACCCAGAACCTTCTTGCTGCAAGGAACAGCTCTACCAGCTGCGCCACTGCGCAGCCCTCTAAAATACACTATTATCGTACTATTGTATCTAACAATAGTTTGTAGTTCCCTGTGTTGAGGACATGCAGCGGCTCAGTTGGACCGACAGGAAGCAGAAGAAGAAGTAGCATCTTCCCACATGATGACAGCGCGGTCCCTGCAGCGCTGGGCCCCGGAGAGCTGCAGAGTACAGCAACCAACGCAGCAGATGTCAAACAGCTTTTCCATCACTTTCCCGGGCTTTTAAGCCGACTCCAGCCATATGGGTTGCATCCATTAGTGCAATTGACTGTATTTCCTTCAGTGTACCCTTTGCTCTTCTCTCCTGACATCGTGCGCGGCAACCCGCTGTCAGAGAAGGCCTCCTAAATAGTCTGGACGGTGTCAGACTCTGCGAGGCAGAAATGTAAGAAGCCGCAGCTAAAGTTCAACCCACAAGCCTGGAGTTTCGCTCCCTGTAATGTCAAACTGTCTCTTTGAGTTTGTGAATGTGCAAAACTGTAGTAGCCATCCTCTCCCCAAACCCCAGGGCGGCAACGTTTCCCGATGTTTCCCTTCGGATGGGATATGCTTGTTGTCAGTTTGCCACAGAGATTCGCTCAACTTTAAACCTCTCTCTCTGTCTCTCGCGCTCGTCTCGATCAGAGCCATCGGACCAAAGTGTGGAAGAAACTCACTTTTTCATTAAAAGTCTGGAGGCTGCGTTGCTCCGTAGCCTGGGAGTCGGCGAATGAGCCACCTGTTTGACTTCCCTCTGTGTTGAGCCGGAGCTCATTTAGAGCTCCACGGCACTTTCCTACCCGGCGATAATAACGCAGCGCCTTAGTTGCTTCTCAGACCTGAGGAGGATCTCACCTTTCAAAGCAAAGAAGAACAAAACAAATCAGCGTTGACTCAAAAACATCTCATAAAGCCAGGTTGTTAACCAAGTCTTAGACATTTTCCTTCTGTACTTCTTGCACTTTTTATTCCCGGTGTTGGATATACAGCTGAGCTCACGTCTAATTTTTAAGGGATTTTCTACTTTTCTTAAAGCTGATTTTCATTGGCTGTTGAAGAAGAATGGTTATTGTTGTTGATATTTAGCTTAAATGTCATGAAGTAGGAAATCTTGAACTTTAACCTTTTAAATGATTGGCAAAATACACACTTGTGTAAAGATATATGTGATCACATCAGTGTCACTGCATGCTCTAAAAGTGCGACTATAAATCAGGCGTTATAGTCGCACTTTTAGAGGTTCTAAACTTGATATTTATTCATCTTTTTCCTTTTTCCAAAAGGCTTTGACATTCAAAAAGGTCATCTCATCTTTTGTTTTTATTTATTTACTTATTTATTTTAGATATTTGCCTCTCTTACGCCAAAACTCACGCCAGCTAACATAACATTGTTCTCTTCATGTGCTGGACCTTTTTTTCATTTTCTCTGCTTCTGCCTCAATCTTTCATCGAAACATTAGCAGTCAATAAGTAGTGATTTATCAGGCTCTCAGAAGCCAGTCCATGGCAGCAGTCAAACGTGTGTGTGTGTGTGTGTGTGTGTGTGTGTGTGTGTGTGTGTGTGTGTGTGTGTTTTGTTTGCTCATCATCTGTACAATTTCCTCCAATATCCTCAGCTTAATACCGTCCACTGTCGCTGTGCAGCAGCGATAGCATAGATTAGCCTGCAGCAAAGCAAGTCAGACACATACCGGCTGTTTAGCGTGGGCATAAAAGATACGGCCTCCACTAGGAGGCTTTCTTACATAGCTGCATTATGCTGATTTCTGATATGCCTTCAAAAACACCCAGCATACGAGCTGCTCTGAATATCGTTTTTGAAATGCATCCCTTTTTTTTGTTTGTGTTTCTCTTTTCTTGCTTTCTGTCCCTCTCGCTGCAACAGCAACAGCATCGCAGCCTCCGCAGTGTGTGCCTTCAACCTGAGCGCCATCACCCAAACCTTCAACGGGCCTTTCCGCTCCCAGGAGAATCCCCGCTCCACCTGGCTCCCCACGCCCAACCCCATCCACAACTTCCAGGTTGGTTTCCGGACGCAGTCTCTTCGGGGAGCTTGGTGATAGACACACAGTTGTCATTTCAGTTTCAGCTGGGCACAAGCTGCGACCAGAGAATAACATCTAATAGTAGGTCGCAAGCAAGTTTTAGAGGCTTATCTAACTTGCAAACAGAATGGTTTAAAATGTTCTTTTTTTTTTCGTGCTAAGCTGTTAGAAACAATCTCTTGTTCGATTTTAACGTTTCTTCTTTGCAAGTTAGATGAGATTCTGACAGACTGGATGAAAACCAGCAGTAAACTCTAGTCCTGTTGGATTTATGTCTTGGGTTTGACTGAGCCACTCCAACACATGAACATACCTTGATGTAAGTTGTCCTGTTGCAGCTCTGATGTGTTTTTAGGGCCGTCGTCTTTCTGGTAGGTAAATAATATCCATCACGACGCCAAGACTTTTGACGCCTCCAATATGTTTTCTTCCACAGTTGCTCTGTATCTCCCAAACATGAAAAGATTTCATGTTTCTGTTGTAGAAAAACCTTTCCATACCAAAACACCAGCACCACCATGTCTCCACAGCTTTGTCTCCAGCCCATTGGATGCGTTGCTCTCGAACCCTTTAAAAACAATCTGATTCACAGAACAGCTGTGACATTTACACAGAGATTGAATTGCACACAGGTGAACTAATTCCATCTGTTATTGTTGTATTTAATTTTATTTATGGGTGTCGGTGTACATGTAAGCAAGCTTCGCTTTTCAGATGTTTTGTTTGTCAACTTTTCAAAACCTGCATCGTTTCACAATGACGCACAAATCAGTTGTTGGTCTCTCTCATATGATCACAGTTAAATCCACATAAATAAAACGAAATGACCCACAAACTGATTGTTACGCCAGGAATAATGTATAAGAAAGTCTGATAGAGTTTCAGACTATTTATTTATTTAACAGGGGACTTTAATCACAAAGAAACAGTAAGAATAACAAGATCGTCGTCACACAATGTTTTTAGGTGTGCTTGTGGGGCTGATGACTGTTTTCCAGGGCTGCGTGTTTTAGATGTTTTCCTGCTTAAACATGCATGACTGAGGTGAACGGGCCATTAGCAGGATCCTGCAGACCTGGAGGAGATAATCACAATGATTGAATCAGATGACTTGGTGCGGGGACGCATCTAAAATATGCAGGACAGCATCATGTGAGGATCAGCATCTGTGGGTCACACTCAGACAGTCCCACACATCACAATTACGCTAAATTAGTTTGATGTCAGTGTAATGGTTTAGTCTGGCATCTGAAATTGGTATGGATGAAGCAGGTCCGTTGATGCATCTGTAATGGGGCTGCAGCGACAGCCGACACCTGAACTACGACCCCCGAGCCCCAGAGGGGTTGAAAAACGGGGCTTCGTGGATGCAGAGCATGGTCCAAAGACAGGAGAAGTTCATGCCGTCCAGCGATTGTACAGAAGCGACACAAGCATTTGTAATGTGGAGGAGAGGGGAGCGCTTCATTAGCAGGAGTGGCTAACACTCGCCTCGTGAGTCGCACGCGGTTTTTCTCTCTGCTTAACCCGTCTGTCTACTTTCTCATTTTAAGTGTAGTTTGTGGACTATTTTATTTTGAAAATTCATTCATTTTGAGAAATGTCAACTTCCTTCCAGCAAAGACACTTTACACTTGTCTGCAGTTCAGCCATCTGTTACTACAACTGAGCTACCAGCACCGTTCTGTCAAGCCAGACGTTGTGAGACGTCAGTCGGACTCGGTTCGCTTGTTTGTTGTTGATGCTTGAAGCACGCAGTACGGTGAGTTGTAGGTAACCAGGACAACCAGGAGAGTTTGAGTCGTACGAGTTTTTTCCTGTGAATCGAGTGGAGTGGATTCATTTGTGAACCAATAGAAACGGCGCTGGGGATGCAATATTTTATACTAAATGTGTGGGGGATCCGAAGGAATATTGTTCAAATGTGTAGGGAGGGAAACGTCATTCATAATAATTGCAACGCCCATGGGCAGAGATCACAACTCCAGCTTCTCTGTGAATGACTTTTTATGAACATCCGACCAGATGGAGACTCGAAGAGGAGCAGCAAAAGCAAATGAGGTAGATTAGCAGGGCTTGCCAACAATTCATGGGGTCGTCCGGCATATGTTGCTGCAGAAAATTGTTTCTGCTGCCAGGAAACGGAGCTGCTAGCTGAGACGGTTATACATGAGTCAGAGGTTCAAAGGTCATCAGATCCATCTTAAGACTGACTTACAAGACCTAAAATTACTTTTTAAAGTTATTTTAAGACTTAAAAGTCTTAAAACTTTTACATTTGAAGACTTTTAAGTCGTTGAAGTTACGTGGATTAATGCGTTATGACAATGTTTAATTTCTCTTTGGGACAAACCCAAACTGGTTCCCCACACATTAGATATGACATCAGTTTCTTAGAGGTACTTTTCTGTTTTTATTTTTGGAATTTTAGGTGATCCTATCTTTTGACCACTTGTGTTTTCCCATCTTGATGAGGAATTAAATCTGCTTTAATGACTACTTATTTTTTTTTCTAATAATTGTATTGTAGTTTTCTTTGCTTATTGTTGTCATTGTATTTGTATTTGTTTGTTTTTAGTGAGACAAATGTTCCTTTTGCTCAGGGACAGTGGATGGAAATGACCTATTTGCCTAATTCTGGTGCATAATGTTCATTAATGTGCATTGTCCCTGTTATCCATATTAATTCATTTAAAATTTCAAACTATTTTCTTGTTTGAACTTAATTAGATTGAGAGTTCTCCTTTTGAACTACAACAGAGGTCATAGAAACTGCATCAACAATACATTTCTCTAAGGTTCCTGTCATGACGGAGTCGTTAATTATTTATTGTTGCTAAATAAATGTAGTACAGCTACTTTAAATTATTACTAATAGGAAGCCTAAATGATTATGGGCTTGACTTTCGAAGCAGACTGTAGCATCAGCTCTGAACACAGCCGGTGGGTCTGGCTTTTGTAAAATAGCGTTCTTACTTTAAATCAGGGGTTTCTAAAGGGCTGCCAACATTTCCAAATCGACAATGTTCCTTTCCTGGCAGAGACAGAAACTCTAAAGGATTAATGCTCTTCTTCACTCTCCGTTCCTGTTATCTGTTATCTCTTGCTGTCTTGCAGCCTGAATGAATTTCAGATATCTCTCCACAGGTATTGTTTCCTTTAAAATAGTTTCAAATACAGTATAAACCATGTGATAGTTGATAGATGACTGATCTTAAAGGTTCACGTTTTTCACTTTCTGACTGGCTGGTCAATAGTCAAAAAAAAAAAAGGGCTGAAATAATTTTTGGTGCATCTCTGGTCTGCAATATTTATTTCACATAGTATCTTAAAAAATCAGAACATTTTTCTCAACCACAAAGCAATTTTTGCTACAAACCCTTTTTTTTCATCATATGTGTCTTTAAACTTACTGAGGATAAAAGTGAAATAAAAACGTGTTTATGATGAAGCTCCAGCAGCTGCATGGTTTCCTCGAAAATCAACCGTCAAGAACATGGCTTCGTACATTTATAATTTAAATAAATCTTGTTTTCTCGTTTGCTTTGCAGTCCTTTATGCATCTGATCTGTGTTTTCCCCTCTGCAGTGTGGCACCATAAACGACAAAGGTCCCAACGAGGGTTTGACGGAGCGCAGCCTTCAGGACGCGCAGCGGCTCTACCTGATGAACGACGTGGTGCAGCCAGAGTCCGTGGATCCTCTCGTCATGCAGGACGACGTCCGCTTCTCGAACCTGGTCGTGGACATCGTCCAGGGCATGGACACCCTTTTCCACGTCATGTACATCAGCACAGGTTTGGTTTGTCTCCGATCAGATTATGTGTTGGCCTAAAAGGAAAGCTTGACTTTTCTTTTTGTTTTCTGTTGTTTTTGTCCAGAATATGGCACCATCCTAAAGGCTCTGGCCACGCCCAACAAAAACCTGCAGGGTTGCTACCTGGAGGAGATGGAGCTGCATCCAGCCGGTGTCCGAGAGCCGATCCTGAGCCTTCAGATCCTGCACAGCGACAGGTCGCTCTTCGTTGGCCTTAAAGACAGAGTCCTGAAGATCCCCCTCGAGAGGTGTTCCTCCTACAGAACTGAGACGTGAGTAGAGCATCAAGTCTAAAACGTTCGGGACGTTGCAGAGTTACTGGATGCCTTCGTCCGGCCCTGTCACGTATATAAAAGACCTTGGAGCATTAAGCTCTTTAGCCTCAACCGTTATCAGTTGTATCTCCAAATATGAGCTTTAGAAATCATGTTAATACTTATATATAGTTACAGTTACTGTTTTCTGAAGAAAATGATTATGTTCTTACATAGATCAATGCATTTTGCTCCTGGGAAAAATCTTAATTATTGAAAAACTGATTGAAACCAACACACACACACACACACACACACACACACACACAGTGGATGAAGCAACAGATCACTGTGTTAGCACATTTTCTCTTTCTCTCTGTTATTGTCTGTGGAGATTTGGTTTATGCTTAGATGTTTGCTAACATAGTCTTCTATAATTTAGTAAGCATTTTGTTTAATTGTGTTTTTACTCCATGATTCTTTACTTTCCTGGTTCGTTTCTGGTTTTAGTTGTGCAGATTAGCCTCTCTGGTTTGAGCCTTTGTCTAAAACAAATAAAACCAGTTGAGAAACAGTCTGACCGGGATGGTTCAGCTGTTGTTACGGACCAGACATCTGCTTACTAATTGTGATCTCGCCCTTATCTATATTTTGTCACACCATAGCTTGTTGTTGTTTCCCAGGCGCCAGACAACCTGTCAGTTTTTGCAAAAGCTGAAGAATCTAAACGGGGCTCCATCTTGTTTTCATTGGGAAGTTTTGTTTTATGCTCCAGGTTTTCCCTGTGTTGGTTTGGACTCTGTTGGGAGTCGTGGTTGGTGTTTTCTTCTAATACATGTTCTTGACTTGCCTGGTCACTTTCACTCGATTACATATTTAGTCTCTTCTTGTGATTATCTATGCTCAGTTTAGTTTTCATTGTGTTTACGAGTGCCACGGCTGTTCATGCTTCGTTCCACATTCAGTTAATCAAGCGGCTCCTTTATGCCAGTAACCATCCTCCCTCTGTGTGTGTTCCTTCCCGGTTTGTTCGGTCCTTGTCAGATCTTTTTGTCATGCAGTGACTTCTTCCCAGCTGCTGTTCTTTGCTTCGTTGTCTCAGCTCTCACCTCCACCGTGACCCTGACCTCCACGTTCCACCTCAAAACATGGTGGCATTAGAATAATTACCAAAGACATTTGGTGTAATAACATAGGTGAATTTAATTATTTGTGAGATTTCAACATTTTAACGATTGTTTATCACTGCAATTTGTCAACAATACTTGATCAGTAAAGAGGTCCGTGCGTTGGTTACTCCAGTTTCCTCTCACTGCCAGAAGTTATGAGTCAGGTTAAGCAGTCTGTCTATAAAACACTTTGGTGTGAATGTGTGTATGATTGTTTGCTGCTTTGTGACGGACTGGCATCCTGCCATGGGTTTATTCCACCTCTCCACCTCAGCGAGAGACGGGCCTCAACAACCCCAACCCTCTCACAGACAAGCTGGCAGCGCCGTGGGTCAATTAGCAGAACTCCTCTTCATTAATAAGCTTACAGCTCATAGCAGCCTCCATAACTCACTTCCACATCCTGTCTTGCCGCTGGCAGTGCTGGACGTCTTTATCAAATAAAATCCCGGATCTGACTTTTAGAACTAGCATTTAGGGCCGCGCACTGAGGCTCGACAAAACGTTTCCATCTCACGCCGCCGTTCGGTGTTCGTGTTTTTAATCCTTATTTTATACATTTGGGGAGTTGATTTATTTCAACCTGCTCGGCCTACAGCTGAAAGCAATTAACTGTCTGCAACAGGGATTAATGTCCGGAAGACATCGCCGATAATCATTAAAGTCCTTATGGTACCAGACAAATGACGAGGGCGGTAGCTCCTTCGGCTCATTAGAGAAAATAAATTAGAAATAAATTTGTTGTGCTTTTGCTGTAATGAAGTCCAGAAAAGTACAAAGAAAATACTTTTTCTTTTTTTTCCCTGTTTGCCGGTGTTTGAAGCCACTTCTCAGACTGACAAACAAGAACGAGAGTACTCAGTGAATCTTCAGCTCCGCTGTCATTTATATGAAAATCCCTTTGCTGTGGATGAGCAGAGGAGGTGAAAGGCTCACTGGCTGTTCCTCCCACTGTCTTTGTCTCATCAGGTCTCTTGATCATGATCTGCAGCTGGCCTCTCAGCTTCGATTTAGCATACAAATAAATGCTAGATGCCAAATCCGCTCGGTGTGTATGTTTGCGTGTGCGTGCTCACGAGAGAAAGTCTGCCGGTTTTGTATTCGGGTTGGTCCTGGACGCATGCTGCAGATTGCCTTTTCTTTTAGATTTGAACTCTTAAAAACAGGGCCTAGCAGAGGCAGCTACACTTTGAATATCTATCCACAGGACTAGAGGCAGAGGAGGACAGCAATACGGAGACAAAGGGCATTAGCAGCATAAAGAAGCAGAGGCTATACAAGATAATGTGCGCTAAGATAATAAGAAGAGTGAGCCCTTAGGGGCATTAAAGGAAAAGAGGAAGAGATGGAGGGTGTAGGAAAGACAGAATGTCCTTAATCTACTTTGTAACATTCACCTCACCTGTGTGACTCTCTTGCACTTGCAATCGTTGAAATGCACAGCAGCTTAAGGCACGCTGCTCTTCAGAGTACAACAGATGTCAACCTGCCGATCAAGGTGACGGCTGATCGTATTTGGTCAGACTCAAAAGAAAAGAGATGGCTGGGGTAAAATCAGGAGACTGGAGAGGGGAAAGAAAGGATGGATGTGAAAGTGAAGCAACTCACTCAAAGTGTTTGAGTATGAACGGTCTGCCTCCTTTACTCTGACTCCTCTAACCGCCTCCCTATTAAGGTTACTCGTCTGTAGAAGTGACCTTATTAGATCCCTACAGTGAAATGTAATGTATTGTATAGATCTACTGTTCTATGAAGGCTTCAGAGTTTTGTTAGTGAACAAACATCATCCTAAAGACCAAGGAACACAGCAGACAGAGCAGAGAAATAAACGTGGAGAAGGGTTGGGTTATGAAGGCTTATCCTCAAGCTTTGACGATCACACAGATCGCTGTTCTATCTATCCTCTGGAAATAAAAGTAGTATCAGTCACCTTAAACCAACCAAGACATGACCACTAACCTGACAGGCCGGGGTGTTAATCAGAGAAGCAGCCAAGAAGAACTCGATAACTCTAAAGGAGGTGCAGAGATCCCTCGCTCAGACATCCGTCAGCAGGATAGCAGTTGTTTGGTCGCTCTACAAATCTAACCTTTACAGAAGAGTAGCAAAAAAACAAACCAAAACACGTCATGTTACCAGTTTTGTTACAAGCCAAGAAGGGGAAGAAGGTTCTCTGGTCAGATATGACTGAAGTTTCTGGTCTATGAACAGAATGCAGAGTGAAACACGGTGGTGATGCAGCATGCTGTGGGAATACCTTTCTTAAAGGGGCAGAAACAATTATGTGAATCAACTTTTTTGAGCTTTACATTATGTTAGAATGTTATTGCCTCTTTAAAAACATACCCAGAGTGTTTTGCCCTGATTCTTTCATGCACGTTTGAGAAGTCCTTTAATCTCCCATGGCAACCATTCAGCTGAGCAAAACGCCTGTGTGGACCTAGCCCCGCCTTCATTGATGAAGCTCCTCCTTCGAGCTGCAGCTTCCAAGTGTCTGAGCTTCAGCATTGCAGAGCACTGTATCCCACGACTGCCCCACTCGGCTCCTTCAAACTAGCCAGCAGCAATTAGCAGACACCTGGTGGAACATCAGCTGAGCTCATTATAGGAGCTACTTCTCAGAACGACACTGGTTAAAAAAAAACATTGTTAAAGTGTTAATAGAGGATAGATTACTTCTTGAAGGCAAAGTTTTAGAAAGAACCAAACTTTCTTAGAGACAGAGGCCCAATTTCAAGGCGTTAAATTACAAAATCTAATTTCTTTTAAGCCATATTTGATACATACCGCATTTTTATAACAACTGAAGGTGGCATAGTTACTTTATTGTGCTATAAAGTGATACATAATGCTGCCCCTCTAAGCAGGGATAGAAGATGCTAGAACAGGACAATGAAAACACACAACACACTTGTCTGGCGTTGTGAAATTTATGTTTACGTAGCATAAATCACCGATCGGTAAAGTTGCCGATACAAATCTAACAAGTGAAAGGATTAAAAACTTTGCATTTTCTTCAGCAACAGCTTTTTCTCGAAAGTTTTCCATGACACACACCTCACCCACGGCAGCAGTGACAGGGGCCGGTCTGATGTTTTCGGCTGACACCTCGCCCCGTTAGCTGTGACTTGTCAACATATCGTCAGTTCAGCTCCTTTCTCACTTCACCTGTTTCTCCCTCACCTTTCTGCTCCGCGCCGTGGTTTGCTTCGAGTCTCCTCCCCACTGCTGTATCCGCACCGCGCGCACTCTCCCAGAAGACAGACAAACTGCAGAGTCCCGGAGTCAGAAATCCTCATGTGCTCGCAGACCGCGGTGGAGAAGTGCAGAAACGCAGCCGACAGCAGAGCCCACGGTGTAGGCGCAGCAAATGACTGACGCACACAAACACACCTACGCCTGAGACGGAGCAGCAGAGCAGTTCACAGCCTCACTCTGAAGAGGAATGAAATGTTTGCAGACAGATAATGAACATGTGCCTCATCTCTGATAGCACACAGCTAAGGATGTGTTGTCAGTCATTGATGACGTCCAAAATCCTCAGCTATAGCCTTGGTGTATTTTGTACTTGCTGAGTTGTTAGATATATAAGATGTTTCTCAGAGCAATTTCACCAGACCAGAGGAGGTTTTTCCTTCTTCTTTTTTTTTTCCTTTTGGTAACGTCAGCTGCATTTTGTGCTGTAAGACTTACTGAGTTTCACTGAAAACAACCTTCAAAAGCAAAAAAAAAAAAGGTTGGTAGTTCAA
>NW_015113312.1:0-24685 GCF_001443285.1 Poecilia latipinna | reverse complement strand
TTAAAGTAAACGTTTGCATGAACTGCTTTAGCGTTTTTGTGGTTGGAGTAGCTCTAGGAAGGTAGTAACCCTCTTTGGTGTTGGTCACTGACAAGCCATTAGAATCAGCCTTGAGCATCATCTAATCTGAAGTCACCAAGGGGATTAAATATCACTCCAAAATTCCTGAAAGGTCTTTTTCAGATTACAGGAAATGAACTAAAAACTCACATTCCAGTAGAAATTATTGCTGCTGTGATGTCCTGACTTTGCTGATATCAGTGGCTTATAAAAGTCATGCATCTCACAACATCAAATTCTGCATGTATCATATCTTCCCAAAAAAGCTGCAGAGAGCTTAGGTGGGCAGGAAGACGTTTCTTTTAACATTTTCAAGGACAAAGCAAAGCCGAAACCGTCTGATTTTAAACAATAGTGACACGACCTAAAAGGATTTCAGGTAGTTTGCCGTAACATTTTCTGCTGCACAGTGTTTCTTTGATTCAAAGGACCAGAAAGTCATAAAAATACATAAAAAGCGAACTAATCTTAACCTGGTAGCTGTCAGGGTTTTTTTTGTTGTTGTTTTTTTTTAAAATCTTGCTGTTTAATCCTGCAGACATTATTACTGTAGGAGATATTATACAATTCTGAGCTGAAAGAGAAAAATACTACCTGCCTTGCCAAGCACCGACTAGAGCAGATGTCGGCAACAATTTTCTCTTTTCAGTTCGCCGATATTCAGTCGTTTCTCCGGGGACGCGCGGCTCAGACTTATTTGGACAAAGACCCACCTACTGTTTCACTTAATTCAGCTCCTGTTATTGTGCTGCTGTCTGAATGAGCTGAATGGATTTCCGCCCGGCTCGTCTGCATTGTGTGCGGTCGTCCTGCCTAAATGAAGACATACGGCGTCTCCGTTCGCACACTGAGGAACAGCTGGATGTTCTCTGCGGCTTTTAAATCCGTCAGCAGCTGAAGGGCAGCCAGCCACACACGTCGTTCTCTCCACCAGCAAAACACTTCGGCCGCATTAAGGTGACATTATTCACAGGCGAGCTGCTTTGTTTTGAAGAGCCGGGTGAGTTTTGATAGACTGTAGTGTACGTACCTCGTCAGTCTGACGTTTACACCATCATTGTCGACAAAATGTCATAGTGATTTGAGGCTTTTAAAGTTGTTTTCCTTCCAAGTGGAATGATTGTGGAACAAAAAACATGTCAGAGTTTGTTTAATTTAGTTGATTTCCTGTCATATATTTTAATGTGAGCTTCAAATCCTGTTGGAATATTTGAGGGAAAAAGTTGAAGAAAATTATCAATTTCCCTCTTCCTTATTATTTCTTTGTGTTTCCTGAACATAATACATTGGTACCACTAGAGAGTAACAACCCACAGCATGATGCTCCCACTACCATGCAGGAAAGCTAGCCAACTGTTGCTAAGTATGAAAGCTTCACTTTGAGGCCAAGTACCTTTATCTTTGCTTCGTCCGACTGTAAAGGGTAGTCACCTTAGAAGGCCATCTTGGAGCAGGTACGTCTTTCTTGGTCAGTAATGAGGCTGTAACGATTCTAGTACCTCAATTATTACAATTCCTCGAGGAAAATTTATCTGCCTTGAAGCATTGTTAAATTATGTTTTATTATTTAGCCACGTTCCGGCCGGGTGGTTATTTGTGTTGGGTGGTGCTCTCACTTCCGCCTATGAGTTGTTGCTAAGTGCTAGCAGCATAACGTCCAAGTTTCCAGGTTTTTATCTTTTTTTTGGGGGGGTGGGGGCAAATAAGCGTTCTTAAATTGACTGGCACGATGCTAGAAGTACGACGACCTTTCTGCTCCCGGAGCTGCCTGGTGGCCGAGTCAAAGCGGATGGTGGGAAGAGCGCTGCTGTTTGGTTGGGAAATCTTCCTCTCTCTCTCTCGCTGTCTCTCTCTTCCTCTCTCTCTCTTTCCCTTTCCCTTTCTCTCAATCTCTTCCACTCTCTCTCTTTCCCTTTCTCTCTCTCTCTTCCTCTCTCTCTCTTTCCCTTTCTCTCTCTCTCTTCCTCTCTCTCTCTCTCTCTCTCTCTCTATTTCTCTCTCTCTCCTCCTCATTACTCGATTAGATAATCGAGTAATCGACAGTAAGAATAATCGACAGAGTACTCGATTACTGAAACATTATTTCACAACAGCCCTATTTAGTAACTTCTTCTATGGTGATGTCAAACTTGCTTCACCGAGTGAAAGTAAACTTGCGTTTCATCAGCTTCCAGGTTATGTCAAGGTCCTCTTTCTTCTGGTTGGTTCTTGAACGTCCTGCCTGACTTCCTGTTGTCTGACGCTGACAGTTTGGGTCAGACGGTTGGTTGGTGTTTGAGACGGCGATTCCTCAAGTCTGTTTGCCGACTCATAGCTTAGTATATTAAAAGTCGCTGTTATCTTTAGCAATGCCAGCAAGCCTTACAGACCACAGAGTGGAGATTTACATCATCCTTTTTAACTCAAGTGTATTTTCTTCCGCTGCTAAACCTCTTTATCTGCCACTGATTTGTATCCTCTTAGTGGCAGCTTGCAGACAAATGGTCCAGCTTGTGGGTTTGTGTGTGTACGCTGTGTGAACATAACTGTGTGTATTTGTTCTTTATTTGTGGTAATTACATTTGACCTGGCCAATTGGCACCTCTGGCTAACAGCACCACTCTGTCCTCCACGCAGCTCCTATCTCTCCATCTCACTCTGTTAGCTAAGTGATTTATTTTGGGCTCAGTTGTTTGCTGGTGCTGTGATGCTGACTGCGCTCATCAGATCTTTTACTTCACTTCACTTTCATTGTCTGGTAAAAATCCAACACAAGTGTGAGTGGAATATTTGTCCCACCAGATCTAATTAGCGGAGGTGAAACTGGTTTTGCAAGGATCCATGTTAGAATATGTAATTACTATTAAAACTAGGGCAGTCATAGCTAATGCATTAATGCTTGCGGTTTATTACATGATACAGACTGATCGCACTTTCTATTTTGACCTTGAAGACGCTCTCCCACGTAGAGTTGTTTTGTTCGAAGCGGCGCGTTATACGGTCTTGTACTGCGGTCAACTATACAATAACTTTACGTGATTTTTGCACATTCTCTCTGCTCCTTCCTGTCAGATTATAGTCCGATGGAGGCCGCTGGCACCAAAACAAAACAAAACAAACACAGTGAAGGACGTTTGGATAAAACCAAGGTAGCATGTAGCCGGCTTATTGAAGAAAATCCAGTTTGTAGTTAACATTTCTGAATTAATCTTGAAACAAAATTGCTTTTCTTTAACCTTCCTGAATATGAAAACCTGGAGAATTGAGATGTCTGGTTATTGAGATCCTATTTCAAGATCCCAAAGTTAAGCATATTGATTAATGGTGATTAATCACAGTGTTAGAGTGCAATTAATCTGATTTTTAATGGATTGACAGTACTCATTAAAACCCAAATTTAACCACCATACACTACCGTATGCACTGAAACTCTGCGGCCATCGGTTCTGGTTCCTGTGCCTGTTGAACAGAAACCAGGACTCTGGTTTTGGTAAAACTCTGCTCCCGAAAGGGAGAGGCTGAAATAAATGAATCGAAGCAGCCATAGCCTCTGTCTGTCCTCCTTCCTCTCCAATGACAACCTCTCACCAACACTTCCAGCACTACGCAGGGGAACGTTTCTTCTCTAACTTAATAGAAATGAATAAACCAGCGACGTGTCAGAAACAAAGAAGCAGTGAATGCACATTCACACTCTGACTTGAATCATAGCATGGGCAATGTTGTTTGTGGAGTTATTTTATTCATTTAAAGGAGTTTGCTGATAATAGCATTGTGAAGCTCAACCGGTGATCCAGTCATTCTGCTAACAAACAGGCGGTACTTATTTAAGGACATGGATTATAAAAAGTGCGTTCCTCTCGGAGTAAAATGGTTCGTTCCAGACATTGTTAAATGAATACTTTAGATTAAATTTGATTGGACAAGGGTAGCATAAAGAGAAGCAGAACATTAAAGGACACTTAGAAGACCTTTGAAATGGAAGCAGGCGCCAGAAAATGTGAAAGAAAACTGAAAACTACTATTATAATGGATTGAAGAGTAACAAAAGTGGCAAAAAGTCAGCCAATAATCAGATTCGCCGAAGCCAAACAATCAGCACGAACCCACTGCAACGTCCAATTGTTGAACAAACAATGTAGGCTTAAAGGGATTATGGATCACCAAGGAACACAGTGACCGGCCGAAGAAATGGAGCAGCATCTTGTCGAGCGATAAAACCAATATTTTGCATCCCATGCACTGTGAAGCACTCTGGCTCAGGCTCTGTGGGGTAAAGATGCTTCTTATGCTATTTTGTTGGGCCTATTAAGACCAAACCAGAGATCACAGATCAGTTTGAATACATCTAAATGCTCGAAGGAGGACATGGCCTTCATATTGGCTTAACAGCATGTGTGCAGCTTCTTAGTTCCAGAAGAACATATAAAATCTCCTGGAGCGACCTTTAAAACCTTTAACCTGATATGTTACTATAAAAATGCTCTGTTTAGGTCAAAAACCAAGAAATTTAGAGGAAGTGATGAAAGCATATTTGTTCTTTGCAGCTGTAAAGCAGTTCTGAGAAGTGAAATATTTCAGTGTTTTCAACCAGTATCGCCTTTTCTTCACTTCCACTTTGGTTTGAAACAGATTGGGCACAAATAGTGTTGGGCACAGAACTGCATATTTGCTTTGTGGTGGAAAAAAAATCAAAATTTGAAACCATCGGGAAGATACTAATGACTAGATTGAACAATTGGAAATCAGTCAATCAATCAATCTGGATTATTTTTGTAGCACATTTCAGCAACACGGCAGTTCAAAGTGCTTCACACATAAAAAAGCATCAGGAATATGTCATAACAGTTCTGAAAGTCAATAAAAAATGGAACATATAAATAAAAAGACATATCCAACTGATACCAGAGTGAAGTGGAATAAATTGAGTCTTTGGTTCAAAACGTCAAGTTTCTCCACAAGATAGAAACAAAAGTCCTGCTGCTTTCACCCTGAAGGGCTTTAACTCACGTTTCTCTTTAAGAGGGAGAGAGAGTGGGTTTAGCGACTGGACTGACCCAGCAGCGTTATGCTAAGGAGGCCAAGTCACGTTTGACTTTCAGCGTCTGCACAAAATGTTTTATGTGTTTGTCTTTTTCGGCGACTGCTGAGCACGTTGTGCGCAGGAATGCCGTTTTTCCTCTACGCGTAAGCTCGATTCCTGCAGGACGCCCCGGCACCGGCGGACCCCCCGCCCGCCTCTTTGTGAATGCAGCTTACGGGCCGCTCTCCCGGCAAACCTAATTTACTGTCGGCTGCGGCTGCCAGCGGGTTACCGGAGCCCACCGCTGCTAAGCCTGTATGACCAATCACAGGAACATTTCGCCGGCTGGGAGACTGGGGGACGAGAGAGAGAGAAATTGTGTTCACACAGTGGATGTATTTATTACTGGTCCAGAATGCTGTTACTTTTATTACTGGCTTTGTTCTGGCTGAGGCTCAGTGTAATCATTTTTGGTCTCTCCTCCAGTTTCACTCTCTCTGTGGTGCTCTCTCAATCTTCTCCTCCTGCCGCTGCATCTCAATCTCCGGCTCACCGCTCTTTAAGCTTCCTTTTGTCTGCAAAGGCGTTTTTAACCTTTATGATGCCGGAGGTGTTTTACACATATCTATAATTCAAGATGATCAATAGTCTGACTCTGAATGTGTTGTCATGTGTCAGAAACACATCGCAAGGTGCATTTTCTTTCTTTTCTGGTGATATTTCATCTGTTGACTATAAAAAAAGAGACAAGACCGATCAAATATTGGAGTCTAGATCTACATAAGAATATCCAGACGGCCTGTTTTCCAATGTAACAAGCAATAATTTGTCATTTTGCATACATTAAAATGAAATGGCAAACCATTATTGCCTTTATGTACTGATGAGGGGGGAAAATAATGCTTGCCAAAACTACTAAATTAAAAATGAATTAAGTAGGACGAGAAAGTGGAGGATTACGATAATTTATACTACAAATTACAAACGTGTGAACTGGTCAGTGTGTCCTCTGGCAGTGTTCCTCAGGTAGTAAAACACGTATACAGCACTTTCTTTTTTTTCTCTAAAACCTGACGGACAGCGGGAATGTAATCTACATGTCCACCTGTAAGCCACATTGCCTTATTTGGTCGTTCCCTCCCTGCTGGTTTCCTGTGATTCTCATTCCCCAGGGGTTCCTCTCTGACAGGCGTCTCACTTTTGTTTCCCCGATTCTGTTTCCCGGCCCCGTCGTTCTGCAGGCCGTCCCTAACTGGGCTTAATTGGATGCATCAGCTTTGAGCGCTAGCGGGAGTTCAGTGTGTTTCCAGTTAATCATGAGCAGACTTCCCAAACGACCAGCTCAGTGGGGAGAAAACGGCTCCAGGGACCAACTCTCAGCCCTGCAGGGAGGACTGGGGGAGTCTGAGTGCTGGTCTCTTGAGAATGCCAGCAGGAGATTTTCCCTCCAAACCACTGGGTTCTTGCAGAGAGGAAGAGAGTTCGACTCTGAGCATACAGTGCTCCAACATCACCAGTCCTGCAGCTAATAATCAATGACTACGGTCCGTCATTTATCAGCTCATATTCGCAGTCATCCCGTGACGTCCTGCCGTTAAAGGTGAAGCGTTGATGTACGTCTCGTCGGTGAAGGCGCTGCAGTAAAAGTAGACACTTCTTTTTAACAGCGCTCACAAACGATTTGAAAAGCCAATTAAACACACAGAGCGAAAACGGCAGATTAATCTTCTGATGCCGGACTCCAGACACTTTGTTAAACGGCCCGGTGAGTTTTAGCGGCTCGCCTCAGAATTTACCCGGCCACATGGCCTGGCTCGCCCGTTTTGATATAGCGTCCCATCGGGTGTCCGCTGCGCTGAAATAAACAGCAGCTCAACATCGTCTGACTTGTCAGAGATTCCCAGGTGGCCATGAATCTGCAGTTCAAATATATCCCCTACAACATATATTTAAAGGCTATTCGGGGAGCCGACAGCTACAGGCATTCACACACTCGTTCTTACATGTCTTGCCGTCCACCATATTTGCAGTAGCTGTCTCAGAAATGAGCTTTTCTCTTCGGTAAAAATCAGTCACTGTTTTTGGCTGGCTGAGAGAGGACAGGAAGATCTGGCTGAAGAGGAAAGGTCAGAAGGAGAGACAAAGGGGCACAACGGTGTAACGTCTGTTATCGCTACGTTATTGAACCTTTAAATGCTGAAAGTGGGCTCTGGGGGAAGAAGTGATTGGAGAAAATCAAAACCTGTAAAGTTTTATTTTGTCCCGTAGTCTCTATGTATAAACAGACTATAAGTAATTACGATTTCTCTTAAATTTCATCTTGTTTTTTGATGGAAACTCTAAACTGTGCAGCCATTCGGAAACGGACTGGAGTGATTTGCAAAAGTTTTCTCACCAATCAACTTTTCTACAAAACTTTACTCTACATTCTTTGGGGAGAATTTATGAACAAAGTAGTACCTATGTTTTTTTTTGTTTTAGAATTTTACAAATAGAAATTTGAAAATTGTGATGATAATTTGAATTATATCCCCCCTGAGTCAATATATCGTAGAATAATCTATTTCTACCAATAATCTATTTCTACTATGAACCTAGCTTAATATGTCTTTATGGTTAGTGATGTATGAAAAGCTCAATTTCAAGCAACCAAACTATCCTTAGCCTGGTGATGGGGCCAGTAAATAAAGCCTGGTGGCCCGCCAGGCTTATAATACTCATGGGGAAACCCTGTTATGTAGTTTTACGGAATTTGCTAATCAGAAGCAGCACATTACACTGCACTGTTTGAAGAACAGGCTAAACCTGTTGCATTAACAGTATAACAATAAATCTGCTGGTTCTAGTTTCCTTCTCTTTTGTTACACAGAAGGTATTAAAGAATTGTTTCTGCCTTAAATGTTGCAAAAAACCGTGAAAAGTTATGTTGTATCTCAAAATAACTTTTTTCCACAAAAGACATTTTGGTTTGGTCATTTTGTCGACATTCTGCCTAAAGCTATCGCCATCCAAAACATTTACTGCCATGTCTGATGCGTCATGCATAACGCATTTGTCTGAAAAGTGAGATTTACTATCGATATCCGTTCACAATTGCGCTGCAATAAGTGCAATCTCTTTTAAACTCATTTGTGTTTTTCTACTTGCATTTTTATTTTAATTAATGCCACTTTCTTGTGAATTGCGATGTAAATGTATCTTCCCCTAACACCAGAAGCCCCTCAGTCTGCCTCCAGGCCCACTGAAAGCCACTAAGCTTCATATTCCTGCCACCATCCTTCTTTAATAATTACCCCATCCTTGAATTATGCACTTATTAATTTTTACGCTCAGCTGAACCCTGTAATGGCGTGTGCTGTAGTCGAGTGTGTTGGTAATCAGAAAGCCAAATGAGAAATCCTCGGCCGTGATGACGAAGCAGAACCACACATCAAAGTCAATGCGAACGCAATATGGCCGACCTTGAGCCAAAACGGCGACGAGCTCCTCCCGACGCCGCGGGAGAATAACGATTATGTTCACTGAACTGTGAATGCGCGGCCGACCTCATTATGATTATTGTTCCATTTGTTGCTGAGATGTGACTGGGCGTTGATGTAATGGAGTCACTTCATGAAAGGAAAATGACACGCATGCAAGGTGACAGTCAATTGGCCAAGATGGAAGCTGTCTTCATTCCGGCTTCGCTGTGCAACGCCGCGCCCTGAAAGTGTGCGCTCCCTCGTTCCTGTCAAATGTGCTGACTAAGCCGTTATGTCTTTATTAGATGTAAACTGACCTCAGGTTCACCAGGGCTCTCCAGCCCTGCTGGCACGAAAACCTCTAACAACAACAGCAGCAGCAGCACTCGGAGCTTTCCTCCGTCTCCAGGCTAAACATTTCAGGCCTCTCTCCAAATAAACCGCCAGAGCCTGCGCCAGGAAAGAAGAAACAGACCCTTTTTTTCTTTTTTTTTTCCAGAGGTATTGAGGGCGATGGAGAGGGAGAAGCCGCAGTTCTGTAATTAGTGAGTTTAGAGAGGGAAGGAGGGTAAATAGAGAGCGGGATGCAGCGAGCGAAGGGAAGCTTTTGAGAGGAAGAGGAGTTATTCAGTTGATTCCTTTTATTCGATGTTCCTCAGGCATCCTGATCAGCTCTGGCGGCTTAGCCTCGTCATTAACAGCTTTGGATTTAATTAGCAGTCATTAAGCCTCTGTTTTACTGGAGGAGCTCACAAATATTTAATCACTGTTTGGGTAATGTACCATGCGTAGCGTTGCTGATATGAATGCAAAGGGGAGAAACATGTTATTCGCTTAGCACTCTTTTATCGGTGCGCCGCGTCCGTAACGGATGCGGCCTAAACATTTAGACTTACACCAGGATGTCACGTTCACCAACTTTCTTCTTCTTTCCTCAGAAATTTGACACTGAACAAATGAATAAAGTACACAATGGAGCTGCTTCACAAAACAGGGGCAGAGATAACAAAGCAATCAAACCAAATCAATGCGAAGGCCCCCAGGCCAGCAACGATGCATAGTTAATTTTTACAGGTAACATAACGTGGATCTGAGAATTTCATCTCCACTAACTTGTTTTCCAGTTAGTTGCAAGTTTGAAAACCAGTGGGACTTGCTAACTGTTGTCATGATTCGGTGTGTTGATTGGAACCCAAAGGCAGACAAACAGAGGTGAGGAGCCGATGGTGACTTTTTAATGAAAGAAAAATTAAAACAAGAAGTTGAAATGCAAGAAGAGGAACACAGGGAGCGAGGGGCAGGAATAAACGGAAACCGGGTGTCTGAAGTTAACAAAAGGATCCAGCAAGGAGCGATTGAAGGAGAGGGGGTTGAATAGTGGGACGTTGATTGCTGGAACAATGGACTGGTGCTAATTAGGAAACAAGGTGCAGCTGTGAGGAGAGAGCAGAATGCAAGCTGAGGGAGAGAGAGGAAGAGATGGCACAGAGAGGCAAGGAGGGGGAATAAAAATTAACTAAACACATGGAATGAAAATAAACTGAAATAACTGTGAACAGACTGGTGTAAAGTAAACACAGATCACAAATGATCAAAAACCATGAACTCAGGAAAAGACAAAAACAAAACCAGATCCAGTCAGTAAAAAATCAAATCGATACTCTGAGTTTTTTTTTTTTTTGCATCTAAACTCCAAAGGATCTTGTCATAATCACATGTGCAGATTGCTGTGAGCCACTGATTTAACGTCAAACAAGAAGACAGAAAAGCTTTTTATAAAGTCCAGATCTCTTACTACCTGTAAACAGCTGACATGTGAAACTTTCGGGTTGGAACTGATGAGACATTTTTCAACTTTTCAAGTTGTTTTTTTTTATTGTTATGTTGAAGGTCATGACTTACTACTGTGAGGTTCACACTTTGTGAGCCTTGTGAAAATTATTGACACGTGGATGTAGTTGTCAGAAGAACAAACTGAATTTGAACTTTTTTTTTTGTACCATAAAGAGTTTATATTTAAATACTGCGGCTGAAATACAGTTAAACAAACCAACTGAATGAGTCGGTGAATTCATTTGGCCTGACCAAAGTATTTACTCTTCAAATTGTGTGATTTATTCAATAAATCCTGGAGATATTAAAGTCAAGACAAACACATCACGTTTAGGGAGTTAATTGTTGCCTCGTTATTTATTTATGAAGCTAGTTGTGTTAAACACAGTATTTAACTGTACAGACAGAGACAAATAACTTTGGTTTAAAAAAAAAGAAGTAAAAAACTCTTAAGTATTAAACATACTCTCCATTAAAAGTTTTGTTTTTTTTACTGGTCTGACGCATTATTCCACTTTTAAACAGGGAAAACAGGTGCAGATAGTTTGTCTTCCCTCTTTATTAATCTTTATCGTTTCTTCACTCGTCTTCCTAGGCTCTGCTTGGAGGCCAGGGACCCGTACTGCGGCTGGGACTTCAGGCAGCGCAAATGCACGACGCTGGAGGAAAGCTCCAACATGAGCCAGTGGAAACAGAACATCACCGTTTGTCCGGTAGGACCGACCTCGCTCGCTCGCTCACTGCGTTTACTGCACGCATCCATCGGGCTTTCTGTCGCACAGCCCAAACTCAGCAGGTTGTTTATCTCTGCACACGTCAGCGTTTACATCACTGCGTCTGTCTTCTGGTGAAATGTCAATAAACAGTAGCGACCCGGAGCCTCTGGACGTCAGGAAGCCGCCATGTGTTGAACACATGAAGTATGTGTTGGATTATGAGGCTTTCCTGAGTTTTTTCAGACCTTCTCCTCTTGTCGTCCTTCTATGTGGGAGCTCAGGTTATTCTGCCCAAGGATCTGTGTTTATGACCTGGACTCACATTGTTTTTCTTTGCTATTATTTAGTGTCTGTTTATTGGCAACTATGTGATTTCATATCAAAGAGATAAACAAAAAACTAAATTCTCCATGATTAGAGAACACCAAATCTTACCAAGTAATTTTAGTCTTGTTTCTAGTGCAATTATCTTATTACACTTGAAATAAGTGAAAACTAACATGCAAGTATCTCTTCAGCAAGGAGCTCGTTTTAAATAAATAATTCCTTAATATTGGTGAAAAAGTTTTTTTTTTTCCCGCTGGCAGATAAATTTACTCATTACAAGACAATTTACCCATTTATAAGTGAAATAATCTGCTAATGGGACAAATACTTTTTCACCATGATTAAGGAGTTTTTACTCAAAACAAACGTCTATATCTTGCGTACAATTTACTTTTATGTTAGTTTTGTCTTAATTCAAGTTTACTAAGATAATTGCATTAGAAATTAGACAAAAATACTTGGTAAGATTGTATGTTTTTGCAGTGTGTGCAATGATAAAACTAAGATATTCTCTACGATTGGAAAGTCTGAATGTTCCAGAAAGAGAAAAAAAGGATTTTGAGATTCTTTAGGGCAGCTTTAGAAGATGAAGATTAATCTGTTTTACAAATTTAAAAATGAAACAATATCAAATAAGTAAGTTTTCCATCAGTAGCTCGAGTGCAGTCAATTGTAAAACCTGTGTTGCTTTTTCATTCCTCGAACATTCACTTCACAGTGGACTCTCACAGTGAAAATGATGTTTGTCCTCCAGCTGCGGAACCAGACCATCGACGGCCGCTTCGGGTCCTGGACGCCGTGGCACCCCTGCAGCAACGAAGACGCCCTGGACGGCGTGAGCTCCTGTTTGTGTCGCTCCAGATCCTGCGACAGCCCCGCCCCTCGGTGCGGCGGCAAAACCTGCGCAGGGCCAACCATTGAAGTCTCAAACTGCTCCAGGTCAGAAGAAAAAATTTATTTGTTTCAGTCGTAATATAATTTGTGCTGAGTTATAAACTAGGACATCTTCAAAGTTATATACACTTAAAATGGCTCAAAGTCACCCATATGCATTTCCTTATGCATGCTAGCTGCTAGCAGGCTGCTAGCATGTGCTAACTAAGGTAAAAGAAAGGTACCTAAACTAAACAAATGTTCTCTAGCGTGTGCCAAAGTCACTGACACAAGATATACATCTTACCATTTTTACTTTATTACACAGAGGTTCAGTAAAATGTGTTGTGTAATTCAAAATGGCCGCCTGTGAAGATTTGATGAGCCCTCTTCTTGTCTCAAATCCAAACAAACTGGACTCTGCGCTTGATTAAAACCACAAAACTATTATTACAGATTGTTTCACTGGCATCACACCATAACTGTAGCATTGATTTTGATCACAGGAGGTTCTGGTTTGTTATTTAGGTGACACCAAGTTTCCCCCTGAGAAATTCCTAACTTCCTTTGTCTTCAGCAGAATGGGCCAATCACAGAACAGAGACAAAGAGTTGAAGCTCTTTCATCCCACTAGTAGCTATGGCAGATTTAATCCTTGGTATGGAAATTAAATTGTGCTTTTGTAGAGAGTGGCAATTAAATCATGAGGAGAGCTTCCCAGGAACAAAGCACTTAAGCAAATTGAGTGAATGTTTCCTAGTCAGAATGAGCTCGTTTTTGTGTGTGTGTGTGTGTGTGTGTGTTTCTGCTCACAGAAGTTCAGAATTAGAGCAGTGAGTTAAAATGCAGAGCTGAAAAGGTATTTTTGTATCCTCTAATTCAGCATCGTATTAACGCCTCGTGAGAAAACAATGTTAAGTCATTAGTGGAAAAATTAGCTTTCTGGATAAAAGCAGCCCCGGAGGTGGCTAACGTCTGCCTGTGCGTCTGTTGCCATAGAAACGGAGGCTGGACACCGTGGTCGTCGTGGGGACAGTGCAGCACGACCTGCGGCACAGGCTTCGAGCTGCGCCAGCGCTCGTGTAACAACCCGTCACCCCGGCACGGCGGACGCGTGTGCGTGGGGCCCACCAGGGACGAACGGTAAAATGATCACTTCTAAATAAACCTTTGCATTAATTCCCTTAGAAAACTACATTTAAAGTTTAATATCCAAACATAAGCATAAACGCATAAACAAAAAAGTTTGATACATGTTGTTTAATTCATAGAAGGAGCTTTAACCCTATTAAGATATTATATTTCTTTATGCAATTGGTACTTAGTAATAATAAATTATGCTTTGTGGATCATAAAATCCACTAAACATGGTCAGATTTTGCGACTGGACTTTATCATACTTAGGGAAGTTTCCACATTGTGTCTAAATTACGTAGTTATGCATCATATGAGTTTAAGTTTAATTTTAATCTTAATTAGAAAAGACTCCATCTTCTCTTAAAACAATTCATATCAAAGAGATTTTTCTAATGCCATTTTTACCTTCATTGACTCATTCAAAAAAATGTTTTTATGCAAACTTCTTGAATGTGCAATTATAGATTTGAAGACAGACGAGGGCTGAATGGTAAAAGAAGGGTACTGAATTATGTCATATTATGTTTTAAAATATGTTGGCAGGTAATTTAACGCCTAACCTTGATCTAACTTAGCCGTCAATTTCGATCGAAACTTGATGAAATTCTCCGGTGACATTTTGCGACTTTCAGCCACATTCAGCAAACTGAACACGTCCCACCACCGTCTTCTCAACAGGTTCTGCAACGAGGGCGTGTCGTGTCCTCAGCCCATTTTCTGGACGCCGTGGGCCTCGTGGACCAAGTGCAGCACAGAGTGCGGCGGAGGCGTCCATTCCAGGGTCAGGTCCTGTGAGAACGGCAACAGCTGTCCAGGATGTGCACTGGTAGGGAAAACACACACTCACAAAAACACACTCCGACTCAGAAAATCACAAGTGGTGGGTGTAAAAAAAAACAACAAAAAAACAATTAAACTGATGCAAAAGGGTTAAACATGAGTTTGGTATTATTTTTTTAACTAGCAAGGGAAAAATAAAACATTATCAGGATATTAAAAAGAAAACAAAACAGCTGACAGTGGAAGATTTTAATGACATGCAACGTAACGTAACTCTTACACAAGAAAGAGTCACGACTACAAAGTTTATATCAATAAATGCAGCACATATTATGCTTCTTGTATTGACAGAGAAGAATCTGGTGAATAACCCAATCCTGATGTCCCGAACAACTGAATAATGCTAGTTTATGTTAAAGTAACTTTATTTCTAATAAACATTAGTGACAGTAGTGTAAAGAAAGAAAGAAAAAAAGAAAGAAAGAAAGGACACCCATGCCCACATTTGAAGCAAAACCTGCTTAAAGTTCTCATTTTTAAAATATTTTTCAATCTTCCTCACTGGAAAACATAATTTATGACATATTTAGGAAATCTTTTTAGAAGGAAATTCTGACTGAAATCAGAAAATCAAATCAAAATAAAAAATAAGATCAAATTAACTTCATCTCACACTCTACAGCTCAAAGTGAATATGGTGAATGAAAATTATTTGACACTTCTTCAGTAAAAGACTCTACTTTTGAAACTACTTTAGGTTGTTTTAACATTAGAATAAAATCCTTTTGTGTGCAAAAAAGCTTCGGCTAACGAAGCTTCTTCTAAACGTAAATAAGACTTTTGGCACAGCGTCCTCTGAACAGATGTATCCAAATTAGAGCTAACAGCCACAACAGATAGCATCTGGAGAAAAACCAACACATAGTTTTAATACACACGCCTCAGACCACAAACATAGTGGTGATGGTGAGGATTTGAGCGAAACGCACCTTTGCTGTCTGAATCAGCAACAGAATAAGTAAAAAATATTAATCTAAGCCAACAGAAACTGTGTCTCTGATGATGTAACAGAAAGATAAAGTCACACCAAATTTATGCTTTTTATGTAAGCAGGATGCAGAATTTCTTTACGTCCCAATTTAATCTAATTTAGGAAATGCTAGTGTAAAACAAATAGCCACTTTTCTGCTTTTCATGTATGAGTAAAACTTGTCTGTGAATGTCCACTGTGTCCTGTAGGAGTACAAGGCCTGCAACCTGGAGGCATGTCCAGAGGTGAAGAGGAACACGCCTTGGACGCCCTGGATGCCGGTCAACGTGACCCAGGGCGGGGCCCGCCAGGAGCAGAGGATGCGCTACATGTGCCGGGCCCACCTGGCCGACCCCCACGAGCTGCAGATCGGACGGAGGAAGGTGGAGACGCGCTTCTGTCCAAATGACGGGACGGTGGTCTGCGATACGGACAGTAAGTGGCGGACGCAAGTACAGCTCTGAGTTTACAGCAGCCAATGAGGAGGCAACTCTGCCACCTCGAGATGTCTGATTGCTCGACTCATTTTTCTTTTCGTAGGTTTAACGGCTCGCTTATAGGTCAAAGTGATAGCGTAGCGATAGATTCTGAGGTATTGCAAAAGATAAGGACTATTACTGCACCCACTCAATGTCCAGAGAACATGACGAGATGAGCAGCAGCACATATTTGTATTCACAGAGTCACACTGGAGTTTTAAATTTCGCTGTGTTTCATATTTGCAGCGGTTTTCTGTCATGTAAACCAGACGCAGATTTCGAGGAGCCGGGCTGAATACATTTGTCCTAATATTGGGTTTTATTTTGATGCAGCTGTGATCGATGGTGCGCTGCCTGGCTTTCTACAGCCCATTGACATTTCCATAATTCTTTTCCCCAAGCAGCAGATAACATCAGTGTCATGAATTAATATTTTTTTCACCAAAGGAATTTTGATGCCTACGGGTTTGGGCTGTTTTACGTGCTGCGGCGCGTTTCGTGGCTAGTCTTCAGGTTTGAGCTGCCAATCCATGCCAGTTATAAAATAGCAGTCTCTCTCTCTCTCTCTCTCTCTCTCTCTCTCTCTCTCTCTCTCTTTCTCTCTCTGTGGCTTATTGTTAGACAATGTAGATCCTATAATGCTAATATTTCTAAAATGCTTCCAGCATTGCCAAACCCAACATGTTCAGCCACATTGCTAAAGCTCAAAGGGATAAAACAGAGAACATTTGATGTACTTCATTCAGCCTTCCTGTTATCTGCTGAACCTGAACTCCTTTTAAACAGCTTCTTACATCTTTATGCTTCCTGACCTCTCTAATAATGGAAGTATCTGTCCTCTTCAGTAAAAATCCAGTCCTACACCAAAGAGTGTTGTTAAGACATGAGCTGGTAGTGCTTATGTTGTGTGTTGATTGTTTTGGAAAAAGACTTTTGGGTTTAAACCAGATGGTTAAAGACGCTTGTTAAGCTGACATTTGGCTTATTCTGGTCTCTGGTCTACTTATCAGTGGATCTCCAATTTTTAGGAATTAAAAAGAAACGCACACAAGAGACGTATTCATAAAGCTATTTGTGTGCAAACCAGAAATGTCTCATTTTTAAACTACTCACAAAGAAATATTATCCCTTAAATAGCACTTCCCTAGCAAATAGCATTTCTCTCCACTGACACACTTCCCACATTTAAATCTCCATGATTTTTAGGGGAAGTTCTGCCTTTATTTATGTGTAAATTACAGCCGTAGAAAATTACTTTGCATTCTAAAAAACCATAATCATTTGCATCTGCATGTATCCAGGGCATCTGTGTTACTTTCTGTTGCAAAAATAAAGCAAATGCCACATGAAAAACGTTGCAAAAATACCAAAAAACCCAACAAAAGTTAGCAGATTGCACCGCTTTGTGAATTCCCCTTCGAAACGCGGTCAGCGTAGCACCAGGGTCTGATTTCAAATTGTCCATCTGTTTGCTGCAGCTGTTTTCATTCGTTAAGATTCCAAAACAAGCCCTAAAAAATGACATCATTATGGTCGGTAGTGAAGATTAATTTCATAGTTAACGGGAAGTAGAATTTGAGTTGGTGATAAACCTGAGTGGCCTGGATCAGCTGTCATTCAGAGAGCAGAAGTCTTAAGAGCACCAAGCTAAAGGCGGCAGGAGCTTGATAAATAACTCAGCCGCAGAAAAACGCTGCAATCGTGGAAGAGCAGAGTGTTTTGTTTACATCTTTGAGTAATTAGCAATAGGACAGATGACTTTGCAGAAGCATGCTGTAGCATCCGCTGCTGCCGTGTTGTTTTTCTCCTGAGTATCACAATAATAATCTGCCAAATGTATTTGTTGCAAAATGAAAAAGATCCAATTTTATAAGAAAAATTATCAAATAAATCAAATTAATAATGGAAAAATGGTTGATAATTCAAATGAATAAAAACAGTCTTTATTTGAAATAAAGATTTTTTTTTTCCCCAGTTTAATCAAAGTGGACATAATAAGGCCAGTTTTTGGTTATTCAACTTCGCTTTTAGTTAAAATTATTTTCCAACAATTTACTGATTTTAAGGACTTGATGTACTTTTTCTTACAAAACCACATTTAAATATCATGCAGTCAATGAATAGCAGTTGTGCAATCCTTTGTAGGCTTATTACTATGTTTTGAAAGGATTCCAGCTGAACTGGATCCCACTCACCCTGTCCTGCCACTCAATTTTTTTATTTTATTTAACCTTTATTTTACCAAGATAAAATCCCACCGAGATAAAAAAACAAACAAACAAACAAAAAAAAACCCTCCTTTTCAATTGACGGGGAGCTGCGTACACAGTGCAGATTCTGTTCAACATTGGTTTTCTTTTTACCACTGTAAGGTTTGATGGCTTACAGTCGGTCTATCACAGGGGCCTTTTGGCTGATTATTGCTTTCCTTGCCTGACTTTTCAGTTTAGGTCGACGACCATGTCTTGGTATTTTCGAGACTATAAGTCACTCTGGAGAATAAGTCGAATTAGTCAAATAATGTGATGTGAATTGGAGATAAAGAAACATAATGATTCCCTGGTCTGTAAGTTTCATTTATTTAGAAGTTGTCAGACATGAGGGAGATCTTGTCCATGTTAATGATATGATCCTGTGGCACTTTTTGTTCAACCAACCTATGGAAACTTTTGACTGTATTGGACGTCTGCCGGCAGTTTCTGACACACCAGCGTCCATGTTCTAAAATCGGGGAGTCAGGAATAACCCGCTCCTCCGGTGAAGCGCGCAGCGGGGCAGAGACGCATGCAGTAAATATATGGTGACAGAGAGGATGTTGCGTAGCATGAACAGCTAACACCAAGAAGACCCTTGCTGCAAATTCAATTATATTTATCTCCTTGGCAACTACCAGGACGTGGAGATGTAGCTGAACTGTTTAGGATCATCAACAGCTGTTCCAGGTGTTTCAAAAAGTAGCACCGACAGACAGACACAGCTATCTAAAGTAGGAATGTCTGACGAGGTAGCAGATCGTCAGAACGCGGGCAGCGTGTTCACTTGTTCCTCGGGCTTTGGCCAAACAATTAGCTTACCTCGCTGCTGCAGTTTGTAATGTTTGTGTCATGTATGTCTCTATGAATTATGGAAAAAAAGAAGACGTATATAAGTCGCTCCTGACTGCAAGTCACAGAACCAGCCAAAGTATGAAAGAAACTGTGACTCTTGCCTTGAGGGACAAAAGTCAGAGTTTGAATCCTGGCCTGGAGTCTTTCTGCGTGGAAAGTCCAAAATCATGCCAGAAAGGTTAATTGGTTCTTCTAAATTTTCCCTTAGGTAAGAGAGTGAGTGTGTGTGTGCATGGCACACACGGCGAGAAGCAAGCATGTAAAGATTTCTTGCAGCAGATCCATGATACACCCCCACATCCCCCCCGCCCCGTCAGACCCGTTAGCTCCGCTACACGCTGTTAGTGACGGGATCATAGTCCGGTACTAAACGCACCCACTGACACACAGGGAGTCGCACACAGCAGCAGACTGATGTTTGCCACTGGTGGCCTTTTCACACAGCCCTCTCCTACATCGATTACCTGTCTCCCCCTGTCAGCCTCCCGCGGGTCGGCTGCATCGACTTTAACAAACTGATGAAACACCGACAGCAGGGAACTGTGGGATGCAAAAGATACAGACCTTGAGGAGAGAGACGGTGAAAAATGCCTCTTGGTCGATTTGCATGCTTCCTATCGCTGTTTGTCGATACCAGCTGTGGTTATGATTCTTCACCTTGAATCAAACTTGGGTACTTTAATTTAATTTTATTTATTTTTTATTTTTTTAATCTCTCCATCTGCAGGCCTGGTGGAGGAGTTGCTAAAAATGCCAGTGGTGAGAACGGCGGGGACGAGCTGGTCGTCGTGGGAGACCTGGTCCAGCTGCTCTCAGAGTTGTGCCAAAGGTTACCGCACCCGTCGGCGGACCTGTTCCGGGCCGGAGGGGAAGAGCGCCCCCGTGGCGTGTCGTGGTTCCCCTGTGGAATACCAGGACTGTAATGTGCAGGCATGTCCCGGTGAGTGAGTCCAACTCGGCTACCTTCACTGTGACGGAGAAAGAATCTCAAAGCAAACAGGTTGCTCAGATCAGGATTTATGTTTAGATAGATATGCATTTAGTTTTATTACTGTACTTGAGGATCAGCTAGAATATCCTTCAGTTCATTATTCACATTGCATCATCTCTGAATTGTCTTCTTTGTAATCCTACTTGTTACTCTTTGTTTAAGACATAGATGAGCCTGCAGTGTCTGTGAGATATTTCAGGCATTTCAGGATGACTATCTATTTTGGGAAAGAACATCTCCCCTTGGTACGGACATAAGAGCTATAAAACACATTGAGTGCACATAGAAACCCCCCAAAGCCCAATAAGGTCCTGTTATAAAAAAAAAATACTGTTATTGCACTTTGTGAATTATAGACTGAACTGCACTTGTTTCCTGTGAAATGTGCTGAAGGGTCGACTCCTAAAAGAGTTCAACAACACCTGTCGTTTTAGAGGGGCTTGTAAAAGTATTCATGACTCTTAATGTTTTTCACATTATGCCACACTATGACCAAAACCTCAGAGATTTCACTTGTATTTTTACGGTACATATCTAGTGTCTGATTGTGAAATGGAAGGGAAATGATGCATGGTTTTCAGATTTTTCCACAAACAACTCTTTGATGCATGTCTTTACCAGCTGTGCAGATCAAAACACCCAACATATGCAGGGTGGATGCTGCCTACAAACAATGATTTTTAAGTGTCTCCATTGAATTTAGCTCATGGACTTTGACTAGACCATTCTAACACATGATTATGATTTAATCTGAACCTTTCAAATGAAACTCTGGCCCAGTCTGAGATCCTTTGAAACTTCTAGTAAAATAGTCTGGCACATTTAGCATATTGGGCAAAGAGTTCAAACGGGTGGAACAAAGTATTTACATTTGTATTTTTTATTTTTTTTAACGGGGGAAACATGTTTCCAAATTTTCAAGATCCAAACTGCCTATTTGAACAATTTGAATGGAGACATTTGTCAGTACGTAGAAAGTTGTTCTTGTAACATGGCAACACAGGGAAAAGGTCAAAGGGTATTAATTCCTGTCCAAGGCACTTTATGGCAAGTTTTAATATTCCGAACATGGAACATTAGCTTCAAACAAACAGGTTAACACCCGTACACATGATACTTTCCAAATGTAAAACATTAAGTTTACTTGCTAGCTTACCTCAACAACAGCTCTTTCTAAAACTGTATTTACTGTAGGGGAAAAAGCAAGAAGTAAGCTGATGTAAAGTCTTTTATGCTGATGTCTCCAGCACATTATGGGTTCCTAAAGAAAAGGGAAGCAAAAAAAAAAAAAAAAAGAGACCGCTGTAGAGACAGAGTGCTGGGGGTCAATGATAGTTATAGAATACTGCTGAGTGGGCAATTAACGTCATTAGCTAATGGTTACCAGCAGCTGCAGCCAAGCAGGAAGAGTTCCCGAACAAATGAAGTTATCTGTTTCAAACTCCTCATCAAACCATCATAATCAGCTGACCCGGAAAAGGCGCTGGACCGGCTCTGTTTATTAAACACACACACACTCCTTAAAACAGACAAACGCATAAAACAAGCAGCCACAGCGAAGGGCCTCCTCTGAAGAGATGGACCTTTATCTTCTTGCCTGATATCTTCTGAATTATTGATTTGTGTTTGGCTGCTTGAATCTGCGTTTGAATGTTAATTGTTGGCGTTCAAATGAAGTCCTTACTTAGAGAGACGTAACCTCGGGTGGCCCGGATGGCAGCGAGGAGACGTTTTACCAGTTCTGTCACGTTTCCGCGTGGCCCCCCGAAGGACGTGCAGGTGAGAAGGACGAGGCCGGCGACAGAAGAGAGGATGAGTGTGAAATAGTAATTGATGATGAAATTAGAGGGCGGGATGGAGGCAATGAAGATGGCCGAAGAGATTAAAATATGTCCGTCTGTGCAGTGGAAGCGGTTGTCTGTGGGTCCGATCGGCGAGGCGGTCAGAGGACAGAGCTCCGGCTTTCATTAGGTTTGGACTGACAAGAGGTTTGATTTAAAGTTAAATTTAAAAAGAACAAAATCCCAGTTCGCTTTTGAGAGTCGAACGTGAATTTGTTAGCAACATTTTTAAACTTTAAAAGCGCACACCAAGCCTCTACTCAAGAGGAGTATTTGATTCAGTCACAAAGCCGTTCGTCTTCTTAAACTGAGTCTCAAGACTTACCAAATGAACTCCGAGAGTAAAACTCTGAAAATCTAAGTATTTTCAAAGCCACACTGCTGAATTTTTGCTTTTTGCCAATGACTTTTACATTGTGGGGTGAACAGAAAATAATTTGTGCCGCACTTGTTTCTGCCTGCAGAGAAGAAAAATATCAAAAGATATCTACAACTAACCAGACGTGGGCGTTTTTTAACAGTATTAGCAGCAGAAACACCACGGTTTACAGTATCGTGGTATTTAACACAATTGGTGATGATGGATAGATTTCTTATTAAAGTTATGGTAATTATTAAAACATTTTTTCAATTTAATACACAGACTTGAGCCACATTAATATGTTTACAGTTAGTTTTTGCCAGTCTGGCCTTTAAGCCGTAGCTCTTGGAGGTTAACAAGCTGATATTAATTCTCTGCTTAGCTAACAAGTCTGAAGTGAAATGCTTAACACACGCTGAGTTTCCCAACAGCCAAACTGCTTCTGTGCAGTAGCCGTGTTTTAGCTAGCTGACCAGTTGTGTGCAGCAACAGGTGGGGGAAGGGAAGTTCTGCCCATTTGTGACTATATCCAACAATAATTCTCAGTATGGTTGTTTTTTTTTTTAATTTTTACAAATCTGACTAGATTTATTTGTCGCTGCCCGTTAAGTTTTGATTTTTGATTGATAACCAGAACTGTTTGACTAATGAGACCCAAAATGTGGCTGGTATGAAACAACAAAACTACTGATCCCATTTGCTGCACAGAGAACAACTCCAGCTTTCATCTCTTCACCTGTTTTAACTCTTTAATTTATAAACATTTTTACCATTTTGTACCTGTAAACAAACCAACTTGTACCTGTGTAATTAAACCGATCCTCCAATTTAATTTGAGCTTAGTGTTTTCATAAGGATAGGAGACAAACAGTCCTCAAAATGTCTAAACTGCTTATTACTCTATGTTCCAATTTATCGTATCATTTTCCCATTATAGACTAGAAATAGGATATAGAAGATCATTCCAGATAGCTGTCTGTCGAAGCAGGTACAAAACGTTCCCATGTACAAATTGGCACTTGGTTGGTATGAAACTTCCTGGACGAACCAAAACTGCAGCACCGACGCAACAGCAGTTAAAAAGCTTGAGTGTCATTTTATAGTTACCAGAATGTTAAAAAGTAGAACTTGATTTCCCTGATAAATGTGTTCTAGCTCAGGGAATATTTTGATATTTACGGTTTATCGGGGTGACTTCCTATAACTCGGTGAGTCAGACGCTCATCCAGTCAGGTTAGAGTCAATCAGTCGGAGACGTGGCTCGCTGTGAGAGCCGGTTAGCGTTAAATAGCAACATCCTGCTTCTCCCGCTGTCATCCTCTCTGCTAAACAAGTCTCCACTCTGCCTCTCAAGTTACCTGGCAACGACGCCTCCCTGCCTCCGTCAGGCAGACATCAGCCAGTCAACCAGACGGTCAATGAGTCACCCGCACTTTTCTGATTAGATCAGACGAGGCATTAGCAGTCCCTCCGCTTCCCCCCCACGGGAAGAAGAAATCGGTACGTTACTCAGGTAGGAGAAGACGTAGGAGGAGGTGTGATCAGTGAGACGGCAGCAGAACGGCACAAACGTGTTGTTTATGTCCCACAGTGATCTCTAGTTTACCCCAAAAAAACACATCTAAATATACGGAGCCTAGTGAAGTTGAAGACAGATTGCATTTAATGTTGCTGGACGTGTGGAAAACTCAGTTTGATGGGCTGGAATAGAACGGGCGCAGCTTTGTTAGGCTTCATTTTGTCACATATTGTAAACTTAATTCTGCGCTAAATTTTTATTTTTTTATTTTTTGTTAATACAAACTGAAGAATTTAAGCAACAGCTTCATCCACTACCATCCTCCATGTTTCACAGGGCAGCAGACCACAGACAAACATCTGTAAAGATGTGACTGCAGAACCAGTTATTCCTGAGTAGTTTGTATCTGGTCTGCTGCTGAACTCCTTCTTAAAGTGTGTCAAATGATAGCAACAACCAAAGCAGTTCTTATTTTTAGGACAGGGACCTGTTTTGTCTCCAAACTCTACTTACTGCTTTCACTTGGACGGTGTGATATTCTCTGTGGTTTTCGATATGGAAAATGTGAAAACACTGACACGGGGGCAACCTCAAGATTGAAATCTCTTGAAAATAAACCCACTTAAACACATCTGTTGTGTTGCACAGCTGGGTGGAAAATCAGAAAACAGTTGTTTTTATTCATATTTTATTTGTTTGCCCTTTAAATTCGCAGCTTCATTTCTGTAAGTATTCCCAAAACATCTCCCGTGAACCGCTCTTGTTGGAGTTCAGTCGTTTGACCCCTGTGGACATTTTTTTATTAGATAGTGAACTGAAATGAATCCAGGCTTGTGATAAGAGCTTGCCTTTCCTCACAGAGTGTAATATTTCAGTGTTAAATGGCTTCCATGCTGCTTTGCACCACACACAAAGGCAGTATAAACTAATGTGTGTGTGTGTGTGTGTGTGTGTGTGTGTGTGTGTGTGTGTGTGTGTTGCAGTGAAAGGTGCGTGGTCCTGCTGGTCTCCCTGGTCTCAGTGCTCAGTGGGCTGCGGCAGCGGCCACTACCAGCGGACACGCTCCTGTAACAGCCCCGCCCCCGCCAACGGAGGAGACATCTGCATAGGCCTGCACACCGAGGAGGCCCTGTGCAACACACACACCTGTGACGGTAAGGTCCCGCTT
>NW_015113311.1:237695-324866 GCF_001443285.1 Poecilia latipinna | reverse complement strand
AGCTCACACGCACTCAGCAAGCTAAACACACTCACACACACACAGGCAGAGAGCAACACACACACACACAGTCAGAGAGCAACACACACACACAGAGTCAGAGAGCAACACACACACACACACACACACAGAGCAACACACACACACACACACACACACACACTCTTGGCAGAGCAAACACTTCAGATATTGTCCAATCCAAATCCCAAGAAAAAAACAATTAGAGCAAAACCGACACCAGTTTCATGCGACTGTTGGTTTCCCAGCCAGACAGAGAGAGTTAAAAAGAAATAAATATTTATGTTTACAGCTCTGGAATAAACTAAGAGCCCTCTGCACTGAAACTCGTTGAAACCTGCTGGTTCCTCCACCAAATGTTGATTCCTGAGCTAGAACCTTAGTTTTGTTGTTTCTAAATGCATATTCACTTGTTTTCTTTGTATTATTTCAGGTCTGAAAGCTCTGCATGATTTTCCTTATTTTGACCATTTCTCATTTTCTGCTAATACACAATTTATTTTTGCTTGTGATTTCAGAGACGTGTTGTCAGTAGTTCATAGAATAAAAGTTCATTTCACTCAAACATAAACCTATAAAGAGTAAAATCAGAAGAACAGATCATTTTAAGTGACGTCTTAAGTTTTTCCAGATCTGTGTATAAAGATACAGCTAAGAAATAAGTGGCAACAATTTATCTAGAAGTTAATATAAACAAGCCACTATTAATATTATTATTATCCTTAAAAATAAAAAAAAAGGAAAATAAGTGTGATTTATGTTGAGGTTTGTTTTTGTTCCTGTTTTATAGACAGAGCAGCAGAAATGCACAGAAACAAACAGATGCCAACATCATCTGTTCTTATAAATAGTTACCCATCCAACTCAGTGCGTCTTTAAGTTTGTCGCTTCACATTCTGAGTCACCAACGTTTTCTGGCTGAAAGTGACAAAAATACAATGCATAAAAAAAGAGAGCAGTGATAAGGCGCCTCGAGGCGCTCATTCCTAACTGAACCGAGAACAAACATTCCCAGGACACCAGGCCGCCTGAAAACCCGAGACCGGACCTGCTCGCAAATAGAGCCGCTTTATTTTGCACAGACAGACCCACACACGTGTTTGTCTGAGAAACCTCAGGAGAATTTGACCTCTGGCCTCAATATAGAGGCAGCGGCACTGAAAGCTGCCCGCAGCAACTGGAGCTCATTTACTGCGCACCGGAATGAAGCGACGCTCGTACAAAAGATGTCACGACTTGGAAAGTGGGAAGAGGAGCGTTGGAAACGCACGAAGAGTAAAAGAGGCTTCTGGTGTCTGAGCTGCTGCGTTTCTGAAATCGGTGCGTTCAGGGAAACACGATCAGGGTTCAATGCAACACAGGTCAAAAGCACTTAATCACAAATGGAAATTAAATGTTGTTCTAACTCTAATCATCTTCAAAGAGTCGTCATGGATGGTGATGCAGTAAATAAGCAGGGAGAATCTCCTGCAGCAGTCAGTTTTGCAACACATCTGAAGAGGCCTCTGACTGAAGGCTGCTGACCGTCACGACACGCCGACATCTCCGTTTCCAACAGTAGCATGTCCTGGACGACACAGTCAGTTAACTGCAGGCTAATCCAGCTCAGTTGCTTTTGCTGCTTCTTTAAGTCTCTAAGTTTTAAAGGCAGAGAGATCCTGGCCACTAAGAGAACAGATCAGAACAAATCAGTCCAGCAGACTGAACTACTGGACTATCAGGTGTGAAAACATTCCTAGTTACATGGCGCATGCTGCGGTGTCAAACTCATTTTCGTTTTGGCCCAAATCAAGGTCAGGAATGCTCTTAAAGGGCCGGCTGTGCCAGAATGTATTGGTAAAACCTGTTAAAATTAAATATTATTGGACATCTTTTCAGTCCCTCCAGGATTCTGTTTGTGGTACTAATTTGGAAATATTTTCACTTATTTATGACGGTAAATGTGACTTTTTATCACTCGCTGTGTGGATTATGGGCTATAATCTGACATTAGTTAAGGCTGAGGCAGCTGTTTAGTACAAGTGAGGAAGTTTTTGACAATTTGAGAAAAATCTGCAATAAACTAATAATTATGTGTCAGTGTAAAAAAGTGTGAGGATTTGTTGATTTTGCGTGAATTTCTGCGATAATTCTCAAGAAACTGATTGAGAATTTGGCAGTAATCAAAAACTATTGATTGGATTGATAACATAATATTTAATCACACTTAGTCTCTAGATTCCAGAGGGCCTCATAAAAAGCTACGGCTTCACAGCGTAAAGTGTTGACCTTTCAAGCTTCAAGGTATCGATTGGGCCGCCGAGGAGAAACCAACATACAGAACCATCCTCCTCCACCAGCACCATGCCAGGGTCACATGATGCACTCCAACGTTCTCCACTCTGCAGCCAACGTTCCCATCTCACGCCGCCGTTCGCCTGCCTCTCTGCCACAGAACGACGCTACTGAATAAGCTGGCAAACAAGAGGCACCAGCTTTAAAAACAAAGTGCTGTCATGCCACAACTTTCGGGGGAAATAAACTCTTCGCTTCACCTGAGCAGAGAAAAATAAAAAGTACAACCTGTCGAGCCGCGCTCTTTGTTATGAATCTTCCTTCCACTTCGTCTTTCCGCTTCTCTGTTCTGTCTTTATTTCCGAGGCTGCGACTCTTGACGGCATCCCTGGGTTTACTCGCTCGGGTTTCTTCTCCTTCTACATGTTTGTAATTTGCTGCCATGGGCAAGGATGCGGTAAGTCAGGACGCAGAAAAAAGGAAGCCGCAGTGCAAAGGAAAAGCCTCATAAAGGCTCGGCGATACGACCACAGAAAGTGACATGCAGGCAGAAAAAGAACCCAACTCCGCCGACATCGCGGAAAATTTGAACTGAAAACAACATTTTTATTTTTCTGGGTTTAGAAGAGTACTGCTTTGTCACATTACAACCACAAGCATATAATCTGAAAGTGGAAGGAAGATGATTCATGGGTTTCATTTTTTAACAAGTGAAAACCCAAGGAAAATGTTGCAAGTCTGTTTTCAAGGCTCCACAAATCAAAACTAGACCCACTTTTCACTCCAGCTACAGCCAGAGATATTTATCGATAAAGACTGTGACTAACAACTATTTTAGGAATCAATTTTTTTAGATGATTAATCAATTATTCTGACTATTAATCAATTATTCTGACGATTAATCGGATAAAAAATTTGCACTTTCTGCAGATTTTTCATTAACCACTTAAGTTTATTTTAAAATATATATTATACTTTAAAAAGGTTCAGATAAAACAATTTAATTCCTTTTTTTAAATGAGGAAATAAACATTTTATTGAATGTTTCCTTCAGTAAACTTTTGATCATTTGTAGCAAAGGAGCATCTGCAGCTAAAAAAAAAAAAAAAAAAAACTTCCAACATCAACATGTGAAAAGTTGAGCCAGTTCTGCTCGACTCATCAGTCCAGGGCTGATGTGCTGATTTATTCTGGATTAACTGACTAATAATGCATAAAACTGACAATGACATAAACGTGATATAACAACTGCTATAAACATGAAGGAGTCTTAATAAATGTTTACGACTGCTGTCATGAAATGTTTGGTAAATAATGGACGTTTAATGCAACTATTAGAGGAACTTTGCATTAAAAGTGTCATAAAATAAACATTTATTAAGACTCCTTCATATCTATAACAGGTGTTATATCACGTTTATGACTGCTTCATGTCAGTTTTATGCACACCCCTTCAAATAAAACATTACCAAAGGCAGAAGTTTCTGGCTTTAAAGTGACAAACTGTGAAAAAACTTAATATTTTCACAGCAAACTCAAAAGTTTTGGCTTTTCACGTCAGAAACGATTACTGTTTGCAAATCAAAAGCAGCAAAGAAAGGAGAAGATGGATGGAAGCTGAAAAGGAGCGTAGGTGTTAATTAAATAAAACAGAATTATAGCCAATAACCACTCTCTGCTATAAAAAGCAGCTTCATTCAAGCTGCTGAATAAACTCAGCAGCAGCAAACAAACTCCTAATAAAACTAAGGAAACGGCTCTCTGCAGGCGACTGCATATCCACACTCTGCACGTACCAAGACTCTCCTTGGTGACACCAAATGCTTTCTTCCTCCTCCTCCTCTTTAGTTTTGGCTTTGCTGCTTATCTCTTAAGGGTTGAGGAATTTGGCAGAGCAGATCTGGGCTGATGAAGGCTGGCGCGCCATCGTCATCGCCAGCAGGGAACGACGCTGTAGTCCATACGGGGGGGTGGGGGGGGAGCTGGGTTTGTTAATGAGCCACAAGTACTGGAAAGTGGAAAACAATCGGACCCCCTTCAGGGGCGACTTTTACACCCCGAGAGTGGAAGTCAAACCAGACGGGGGGAAGAGTCCTGCCATCAGGCTCCAACAAAACCTCCTTTCTCTCCTGCAGCCGAGGCGCCTTAAACTCTGCGCCATGCTCGCATTCTTCACTGACATAATGCTTTTTCTAAGCCATCGCCTCCCCTCTACTCCCTCCTCCTCTTCGCCCTTGTTAAGATTTCCTCCTTTTGCCAATTACTATTTAAATATGAATGCCGGCGGCGGGGCTGAGTGTTTGTTTTCCTCCCTGTGAAGGAAGGAGATCGGCGTTCAAGTTGGCGTCAAATGCTCCTCTCGGCCCCATTGATGCGCCTGTTGGTAGGTGTTTGCTGAACGGCCTCTCGGGGCATAAAAGCTGCTATTCTGGAGGGCAATAAAAACTGACAACCCCTTCTGCTCCTCCCCCCCGAGGGAGAGCCGCAGCGCAGAACCGTGCTCTGACCAGCGCGCCTTTGATTTAGCCGGAAACGTTGGGGGGGAGAGAGAGAGAGAGAGAGAGAAGGCCGTCGCAGATGTAGGGATGGTTTCAGAGACAAATGGGCTCATTGGCTCACCAAGCCAGCGGCTGCAGGGTCGACACGAATCCCCAGAGGCAGCGAGACCACCAAGCAGGAAAACCAGGCAACCCGCTCCGGCAGAGACACGGCGACCTCCGACACACTCTGAACGCCTCAGTTCAGCAGAGAAAAGATAACCGGAGCCTCATTTACTGCCAGGCTCACCTTTCATGAAGCAAAGGAGCCGCAGCATAAACCTCCAGCATTTATATCTCTGCTTTCCCTTTCAAGCATCTCAGTTTAGCTCATAACAGGAACATTTGTTTATGCGTCTTTAACCAGAGAACATTCCTCTGTACGCTGGAGGAGCAGAAAATGCTTTAAATGACTCAGGAAAACAGTGAAATGTGACTTTTAATGAGCTCATTTTACAGTGATTACACTAAAAAACTTCAGTAAAATGACCACAAACATGGTGGAAATGTGTAACTGCCTTTTTTTTTTTAAACTGATAAAAATTCATAATAACGAAAGCAAACAGCAAATTAAACTAATTAATTTGAGCCAATTTTACAACACTTACACTATAAACCCAAAGCAAAAACCACATCAAACTTATTGAAAATGTAATAGATTTCAATCATTGAAACTAAATGATCAGAAGTTGAGTCAATAGATCAATGGATCACACTGTAAAATGCTAGTTTTACAATGTGCAAAAATTTTGTAATTTCAGAAAAATGTGTTATTTCTTACAAAAATTATCAAGTTAGGTTAAGAAAACACCAATTATAAGATCAATTAAATGCAGAATAAAATATCCTTAAAAAATTGGTGGAAATCAGATCAATTAATTTGAGCCAATTTTACAGCACTTACACTGTAAAACCTAACAAAATCACCTCAATTTTTTAAATCACTGAAACCTAATAATCTGAAGTTGAGTCAAAAGAACAATAAAATGAAATTTTTTTTTTTAATAAATAGTGTTTTACAGTGCGTCCAATTCCCCCACGCTTGGAATAAATGTGTAACTTCAGAAAAATGTGACTTTTTTGCAAAAATAATCAAGTCGGGTTAACATAAAAATCAGACCAATTAGATACAAAAAATATCCTTAAAAAACACTTGGTGTTAAGTCCAGAATCTAGAGGGCCACATAAAAAGCTGTGGTGGGCCGGATTTGGCCCACGGGCCTCGAGTTTGACACATGTCAACAAGACCCAAAATAGTTGGTACGATTTTGTGTTTTTGCAGTGCAGTAAACCTGTTAAAGTTGTATATCCCCGGCTTTTGAAGGCACAGAAACTTCTTTAAGAATCAACCTGAGTGCCGGAAGGTGAAAAAGCCGAGACCCAACTCAGACTGCCTCTCCAACCTGCAGCCAGAACCAGCAGAACCTCTCATCCGCCGTCAGCAGTAAAATTTAATGAGGACCAATCAGTCTCTCCTGATCATCAGTTTCTGCCGCAGCCAGTCACAGAGCTGTCTGGTTTAATTGAATTCGCAGGAACACAGCGAGGTTCTTGTTCCCCTTTCTGTTCTGTGCTGTCAGAGCTTTCCAAAAACTGCTCAGCTCCTCACTTTACTTCTCTGCCAGCAAACTTTTACATCAGCACAAGTTAGGGATGAGAGGCCTTCAGCTGTGACAGAGGGAAGGGAGCGGCAGGTTCGGCTCTTAATACCAGATCGCTCATTAGCTCCGTCTTTTTAAAAGCTTCCTGACAGTCCTGGGGAGGGACACGCACTGACATTGACTCACATTTTTACAACTATAGCTAATAAAACAGTCATTTCCAGCTGGTTTGGGAACAAAGTGGAGATATTTTAGGGTTGTTATCTTATAAATTTATTATCTGATGATTAATCAGACAAAACAAAAGGCACATTCTGCAAATTTTGCATTTAACCAGGATTTTTTTAAGTCTAAACTTCAGATTTATCTTTTTATGCAGGCTTTTAAAACTTTATAATACAGTGCAGTTATTGCATTTGCTTTTGCCATGTGATATTTTTTGCTTTAGTTTTCCTGGCTGGTTGTTTTTAAGTGATATATAAATAAACAAAAATCAATCAGCCAAAAGGAAATAAACATAGAATGGCTGTGCTGTCTTTAGTGAATCTGAGGCTAAAACTTTGCAACTCGAGGAGTTTTTGCTAAAACATGCACTGCAAAAACACAAAATCTTACCAAGTATTTTGGTCTAATGTCTAGTTTAAATACCTTAGTACACAACAAGATAAAACTAACTCATACGTAACTTTTCAGCAAGAAATATGAGCTTCATTAAGTCAATAATTCCTTAATTTTGATGAAAAAGTTCTTGTTTCATTTTTCAGGTTATTGCACTTACAAAAATAAACTTTTCTTAAGTTAGAACAGGAATAATGTGTCAGTAGAACTAGTATTTTTCCATAAATATTAAAGACTTACCTAAAACAATCTCTTGTATCTTGTCGAAAAGTTAGTTTTGTCTTATTTCAAGTGTATTTTGCACTAGAAACTAAAATTACTTGGGAAGATTTTGTGTTTTTGCAGTGCATGTATAAAAAAAAGTGCTTTTATCTTAAATCCAAAGTGTATACATATATTTTGCAATTGAGTTTTTCCTTAATTACCGCTCTAAACGTAGTTTTTTCAAAAGATAGGCTTATCTCCAGTTAACAATTAATCGATTACTAAATTAGTTGATGGTTATTTAAACCGATTAATCACGATTAATCGTTTAAATATTGTTTCTTTTGAAGTGTTTTTTGTTCTGATGTTCTCTTATCGCCTGCAGCAGCAGGATGCATGCTGTTGGACTTGGGCTTCAGTGTCCAAGCCTCCCATCCCCCACTTCTTCCCTGTGGTTCTTCCGCTCTCTTGCTTCCCACCGCCGCCACCTTTGAGTTTGGGGGTCGGCTTGGCTGTGCTGTTAATCCGTCAGTGAATGTGGGTCAGAGAGTGGGCCTTTGTCCTCGTCACTCAGACAGCAGGGTCATGACCCCGGCCATCATGTGTGCTCCCTCCAACACACACAGGCTTGTATTTACACGCCTGCGTCTGCAGACAAAGAGCGATCAAACACACACAGATATGGGTGGATGAGCAGATGCACACAGGAAAAACCTGCTGAAATAAAAGCAAGTTGCAACAAAAACTTGGGATCTGAAACGAGAAGCGTTCAATGATTTGACGGTCAGCTGTGTTTGAAGGGTAACGGATTGTTTTCTGGGGGGGAAAAGCCATTTAATTTGCTAATATTTCTCTTATAAAAAGCTGAAATACGTGGGATTCGTTCAATCATCTGCAAATCAATCAGATGGCAGCAACTGCTAGAAATCAGACATTCCAAAAGCTGCTGATTTACTGGGATTTCGATGCACAGAGACAGAAAATATCCAGTGAACAGCAGCGGCGTGGACCAAAGTAAAACAAATAACTCCTCGACTAACCACTCGTTTACGAAAGAATGCCGTCTCTGACTAAACAGCATGTTTCACCTTAAAACAGACGGGCAGCAGAACCACACCTGGTTTCACACCCAAAAACAGGAAACCGAGGCTTGATTCAACAAAGCAGAACAATAAAAGACAGGAAAATATAGCCTGGAATCTCGATTTTATCTGCAACGTCAGAACCTGGCATTAAACAACACCAAGTCCTGCCGAGCATCAACAGTTCAAGCTGATGGTGGTAAAAAGCCACAACATGCCCAAATATTTAACCATTTTGTACCAACACCGACCAGAAACCTGGCCAACAGAATAATTGATAAATCTTAAAACTGGTGTAAAAATTACCAAATTTGAATGTTTGAAACCTGAGGAACCAAAGAGGTTAAGACCTGTGATTAACTTAAGCCCAACTTAGTTTTATTTAATGATTTTAAGACATTTTAAGGGCTTCATTTTAGCTACATAAATTTAAGGCTATTGAAAATCTTTTTTAAGACCATTATGAAATGAGTTTAAGACCCAAGTCTCCATGGAAATGTACGATCTTCGTCCTGCCAACTGATGTTACCCAGGACAGACACAAAGAGCTACGTAGCAGCCAGAGCATGTTAGCAGCAAGTTAAAGGCAGCTTCAACCGCATCGACTCACAAATGTGGGGCAAGACTCAAACTTTTGTCAGAATGAAAAAAATAATATGAATACATGACATTAAATTGTCCTGCTGACATCTTAAATGTAGTAAGATTCATTAATTTAACAAATTTAAGGCATTTTAAGGTCTTAATTTTCTATACATGTATTTAAGACATTTTAAGGATGAGCAGACTCTGGTTTCCTTCTCTGATATTTAGAAAGTGTCGGCATGTAACTTGGAAAACAAATTAACTTTGTCAAAGTCTGAGAGGCAAACGGGGTCAGGCAGGAGGAACTACCCTGACACGCCGACTCGCCCCACATATTGGCACTCAAACGCAGCCGAGGCACCGGTGATGAGGCGAGCGCAAGGCAGAGATCTCAGCATTGAAAGAGAGGGGATTTGAAATGGCTACGCAGGCCGATAAGATGGAATAACAAACGGAGGTTTTATGTGCTTATAGGCTTAAATCTGCCTCTTACACACTCACACCAAAATATCAAAGAGCGGCAATTACGCCGCACTGCATTCTAACTAATTATCCTCTGCATCATTAGCATTCTCCATCACGAGCCGGGCGCTTTATCTAGGAGAAAGCAGGCAATAATGAAATATTCATGATTTATTAATCTGAGTACAGGGGGAAAAAAAACAACAAACAATGGCAACCTGAGAAGTGTGACACCCTCTCCTGCAGCAGCGCAAATGTTTGTTTGCTTCCCGCTCAGGCACTTACAAATCTCCAACAGGAGGCCGCAGTCGGACGCTGACATTCACGTGAGAGCGGCTGCTCCCACTCGAAATAACAGCGTCTCACCAAGATTAGAGGAGAGCGGCGCGGAGCAAGAACCGGCTCCGGCGGAAACGTGGCGACGACGGCCACACATCAGCGAGAGAGGCAGGGAGAGTGACCAAACACTAAACGAGTAGGAATACTCCAGCTACAGTACAACGTAGCCGTCCAAGGAATTATTCAAGATCTTACATTTCTGTGGAAATTTAGGTCTGAAGCTGCTTTCATAATGGTCTTAAGACAGTTTTTAGACGTCTTAAATTAAAAAAAGTGTTTGGTAAAATGTCTACTCAGGGACTGAGTAACTGATCAAATAATCAGTCATTTAATGTTTAAAAATTACATCAGCAGACAGAACAAAATGTAAAGTTAAGTGGAAATTTTGGTGTTTTAAGAGCAGAAATTACAAAAATTTACACAAGTAGCAAAAAATAACAAAATCAGGCAAAAGAAAATGTTTCCAAATCAGTTTCTTTCAATAAAAAACTTATGAAACTTTAACAAAAACTGCAGGTGTGTCTGGTGAAATTCTGATTAAAACATGTTAGTTTTTCATTCAGTGGGTAGAAAATCCAAAGATTTTACTCAAGTAAGAGCAGAAATACTTCATAATACTCAAGCAAAAGTACAAAAAAAGTAAAAAGTAAAATGTTTTAAAAAGACTTGCTCATGTAAATGAGCTCCCAGCTCTGGTTGGGGATCTGAGAGTAGAATATGTTCATATTGCGATCTCAGTCTGCTGTTCCTGCCATTTAAACGGCCAATAACAATCCATCACCAGTTCCTGCTTCCCTTCACTCCTGCTGATCGTCCTGAAGTTTCCCCTCAGGGTGACCGGGAGCGGCGGCGGCCCGTGAAGTGGCTGCAGTACAAAGTCGATGGGAGTCACCAGAGCCGGTTGGGTTTAAACGGGGCGATGATGACGCAGCTGCTCGGCCTCAGAAACGACCCGTCAGACTCTGATGGCACTTTCCATCGCAGTAATGAAGCGACTGACTCGGGTTATTAGGTGAGCTTGCATTTTTAATTTCTGCAGGATAATCGGTTTGCCAAAAGGACAAGGAGCTCCAACTGATCCAACTTCGACCTACACGCAGGGTTCCTGCAGCACGTTTTTCACAATAAAAGCCCCCACTTCCTCCGATTTTAATGTTTAAATTTGAAAGTCAGGTGTGAGTTTGTGGCAGACATTAAAACCAAGACAGGAAGGACGGACAAAACAGCAAATGGCTGGATGGATGAACATTTGGACAGATGGATAGAGGGAACTGATTGATTTATGGAGTGATGACTGGATGAACTCAGGACTGGATGGACAAACAGATAAATGGATGGACAGAATGATGGATGGAGGGAAACATGGATGGATTAATGGATAGATTCAAGAATGGGTGGACAGATGAATTACCTGGATGGATAAACAGATGGGCAGAAGGGTGGATTTATGGGCAGACTGATAGACTGATGAAAGGATGAAGGAAGGATGGCTAAATGATTAGAAGACGGGTGACAGGATGATGGACTAAAGGGACAGACTGACAAATGGACAATGGACGGGTTAATGGACGGATACAAGTAGGTCTGCAATGATTCATCATTTCAGGACTCAATTATTCACTCGTTTATTCTGGCAATTAATCAGATGTAAAAATTGGCACATTCTGAATTTTCAACAAATGCAATTCCTGTTTTAAATTCTAAACATTTTATTGGGTAAAATGCAATAACAGCTTTCCTTTAGGCAAAGGATGCAAGAAATGCTAACGCTAGTGTAGGTAGGGCTGATCAATTGATCAACTGGTTAATAATTAAATCGCAAAAGGTGGTTGATTTTTTTATTTTTACCTAATTTGGACCAGGTGAAGCTAAAACTATAAACTTGAGTTTTAGGTAGAAAATAATTACAAAGTTTTTTTTTATATCTTAAATACAAAATGAAGATGTTTTTGTACAGTTTTAGCTTAATTTTTGCCCTCTAAGTAAATGACCTTTTGTTGAGTCTTTATAGGCTAGATAACAATAAATCGATGACTAAATTAGCTGACGACTATTTCACTAATCGATTAATCACAATTGATTCGATTAATCATTCAGCTCTAACTAAAAACTACATTAATCTTTGTTTACAAACTTGCTGAAAATACAAGGAGGCATTATCTTGTTACCAGAGAGAAAACGGTTTTAGATCAGGTTTACAGACAAACTTGATTTTTTTTTAATCTTAAATAGAAAATGTGTAAAAAAAAAAAAAAAAAAAAAAGAAAAGCTTTGGCTTAATTACTATGTTTTTTTTTGTTTGTTTTTTTACCAAATGGCCTTTGTTGGAGGGTTTGTATACTACAGTAAATGATTACTAAATTAGTTGATTATTTCAATGATGGATTAATCGTGATTAATCGTTTCAGGCCTGGTTTCAACTTTAAACAGTGGAATAGGGTAAAGGTGTTTGCAGCTTTTTGATGCGTCTCTGCTTGTAAACACCTGAATCTCATATTTGTAAGTTGAGTTGATGCTGAGGCGTTTATCCTTTCATTTGGTGTGTTGGACCAGGGACACGTCCAAAAGCTGGAGGACGTTGTCCAGTGGAGTCTGACACTTTTCCAACCATCTAGAAACGGCAAAGTGCTGAACGACTGAGTGTGACACAGTACATGACTGGAGTTATCTGATGAAAAGATTCAATTATTCTAATTAGCATCTTATAAATAGAAGGGATGATTTTGCACCAGTGGGATCGCTAAAACCAGGAAAAGTGTATCATGTGGAGGATGTATTCTGGTTAAAGAGGTTTAGTCAGCACAAAGCATGGGATTTCTGCCAACTTAATTTTTTTTTAACAATTGCAGAGCCCATAATAGCCCTCCACTGTCCTCTCTGAGGATTATTGTCAGCAGCCCTGAAAACTCCCTGGATAATGTAGCGGTGAATGGGCTCCTTTCATCGGTGCTCGGCCATGAAAGTGGACCGGAGTGGCTCCAATTGAAGGCCATTACGGCAAAGAAAATCAATCGGATAAATGTACAGAGCGTGGTGAGGGGCTGCGTGTGCGGCGCTGGAGGGTGGGAGGCATTTTCTGCATGATATGCGCCGACTTCCAGCCGCATACCTCTGGAAGACGGGCGGAGAGGAGGGCGAGTGCACACTGGCAGGTGGATGTGCAGTGACATTAAACGAGCTCCCAGGTATGTGGACGAGGTCTGCAGCTGCTCTCACACATGATGTGCATTCCTGGCTTTCCTGCGACTGCGCATGCGCCGATTACTGGTTTCAAGGAACACCGAGACATGGAAAAGTCACGGTTTCTAATTTTCTGTCACGCCGGTCCTGTGGTGTAAGAGTTTTCTACGTCTAGTCAGAGATAAAGTGGAGGGAAAATTAGCTACTAGCTCTGCAAGACCAGGCAAGTACCATAAACTCCCTGTTTAATAAAATTAGGTTTGCTATATGCCAATACTTCAGCTAACGTAAGAAAACAGACAAACAGAGGAAGAACGTTGCCCTACGTGCAATTTGTGCTTACAGACAGCAGCAACCACTGGAGGCAACGTCTCTAAAGTCAAGGTAAAGGTTTATGCCGTCTTGAAATTACGACGGGGATTAGGGTCATTGTAGATATTGAAATTTATTTAGAAAGAACAGCAAATTTATTTGTGAGACTCAGGAATTTTCTAAAATAAAAATAGGAAATATCCAAGTTTCAAAAGTTGAAAATATTTGACTTTTGGAACATTTTTTCTAGAAAATTTTCCAGATTAATCTCAAAATATCAAAAAAAAAAATTCAGTGTCTGAAGCTCAGAAATGTTCTTGATTTTTCTAGAGAATTTCTGAGATTAATCTCAATTTCTCAGGGTTTATTTTTTTGGCAGAAATTTACTTTGTTTCCCATCTACAATGGCCCTAGTAAAATACAATTATTTGAAATTCTAGTTAAATTTATGTCTCCCCTAATTGCTGGTTTAGAACAGCGGTCATGTCAAAGGCTGAAAATCAGCCCAGCAGTTCCGCAAACATTTAAGAAGCAAATCATCAAAGATGCTTGAAAAAAGAAGCAAGATACCAGATTTTAGAGCTGCAATCATAACGCGTGACACAGCGAAGCTGCGGTGTTTACCGTGGTAACATCACACCGGCACACGCCTCCCTGCCAGGCATCTGACTCGCTGAGCATCGCTCGTCTAACTGTATGGAAATCCATTTACCTGAGAGCGCGCTGTCAGGGTTTCTGCGGAGCGTGGGTCGGCACCCACAGGGCTTTAGAGATGATTAAAAAGAAAAAGGCATCCGATTGATTAATTTTTAAGCTGGTTACTAAACCATAACAGGAGCAGAGGTTCTCGTTTCTAGGTTGAACTTTGCTACCAGAGCAGATCTGCAGACAGACACAGAACCCAAATTTGTTTGATGCAGAAGTTTTAAACCACAGAGGAGTTCAGAAGAGGAACAGAAACTCTGCGCTGCACAGAAGATTAAAAATAGATTTTTCAGAGTCTTTCTTGTTAGAACAGAAATCAAATCTAGCTCTGATGCTGGAAATGAAACGACTAACAGGAAGTGGTATTGATCAAAGCAAATCAACTGTAAAAACACACAACAGTGGAACAAAGACTCAGATTTCCCAGAACTACAGCCGGATCGATGATCCGATCGGAAGATGATCCGTCGGGAGGCAGGGCGACGCGCGGAGCAGAGGTAGGCCAGATCACGGATGACGCTGCGTCTCTCCGGGGGACAGCGGGATGGATGGAGGGAGCGAGAGAACTGGATGACGAATGGAAAGACAAGTGCGTGCTTGTGAAGTTTTGTTCCAGCTCTTTCCCATTTTACGAGTTAGTCTGAGGTTTTCTCGAGTTCACGCCGAGTTCAGGAGAAAAGTGTCTTTCCCTCTCAGCGAAACGGAGCTGAAAGCTCCTTATCGGCGCCTGCAGCTCCGGCGTCTCCCGCTTTCTGACAGAGCGCGCCGAAATATTCCTGGCCTCTGCCTTTAGCCTCAGCAGCAGTTCAACGCAAACACGCCCTCCAAGAACAATGAAGACAAGTGTTGTCATCACATGCCTCCAGTTCATCCAGGCTCCATGAATGCAGAGGAACTCAAACCCGAGTCACTCCCAGAGGAGCCAAGTTCAACCCTGTGAACCTGGGACGACCCCGCCCTCTGAACGGAAAGGGGAGGTGGCGGGGGTTCATTAATTACCAACTTGACAAAAACGAGGTTTCCAAAATTAGAGGTAATTGGCCGTCCCCTGGGGGGCCAGATAGAAACGATGCCACTAACGCCTGCAAATTAAAGCTGTAATTAACCCGTTATGACTGATTTATTTGCACCGAATCGCTTTATAATTCAATCAAAGGTGTTGCCTTACATAAACTACGCAGCGGGAAGCCTGAGGTCCCTCTGATGTTAACGACTGTTTCATAGCGGAGGGCTCCCACGGTTGACTTTCACTTAATTTGCGCTAAATACACGGTGCAAATCAGACGTGTCCGTGCAGATCCTCGTAAAGGCTGCGGTGCTCCCTGCTAGCGGAGCGGCGAAGGTAAAGAAGGGAACGAAAGGAGAGAACGCCGAGCTGAGAGACCTACAGGTTCAGATTCAGGCCTGAATAAATAATACAGGTCTGAAACGATTAATCGGGACTCCTCTGTCATTAATTGTGATTCATCATGATTAATCGCGATTAATCTATTGTTGAAATAATCGTCAACAAATTTAGTAGTTAATGAATCTTCAACTGGAGTATGCCGACTCAAAAAAAGGCCATCTGCTGAAGAAAACAACATATTTACAGAAGTTATTCAGTCAAAACTGTACAAAATGCAGAGTTTCCACCAGAAAACCTGGATTTCTGCCTGGGGGGGAAAAAAAGGTAAAGAAAAGGAAAGCAGGGAACGAAAGGAGAGAACGTCTAGCTGAGAGACCTACACGTGTCAGGAGTCAGATTATTCAAGATCAAGTTATTTACAGATTCAGGTCTGTAAATAACTTGAATAAATAAATTATATAGGTCGGAAACGATTAATCGGATCAATCATGATTACTTCTGATTAATCTATGATTACAATCGATTGTTGAAATAATCGTCAACAAATTTAGTAATTGGTTAATTGTCAACTGAAGTACACAGACTCAAAAAAGGAAATTTGTTAAAAAAATTAAATTACATACTTAAAGAAGTAATTCAGTCAAAACTGTACAAAATACAGAGATTGCCCCAGAAAACCTGCTGATCTTGGCAGAACGGGCACTAGGGATGTTCACCACCGTGTTTTTGGAAATAAAAATAAGAAATACAGCCGTAAACAAAACAAAACCAGTTTTTCTGTAGGTTGTGTGTGACCAAATGCCATTACTTTTTTAAACGGATCTGCCATCATCCGATAATAATGGGTAGAGTGAGATGAACATCAGACCAAACTGTACTGCTAATCTGTGTGTGATTAGGACATTTTCAGTGATCTTCTAGTTTTTTTCTGCCTTCGCTGATTGGGCAAAAATACTGATCACTAATAACAGAGTGTTAATGATAATGTATGCATAAAATACCACTACACGTTATTTACGCTACCACTGATTTTTTAATGCAATCTCACATCTTGTATGTTTAGATTCCCACGCATTGCATGAGAAAAAAAATAACGATTTAGAACAAGCTGTACGTCTCATTATTGATGCCATCAGCTTTCCGTACACTGGTGCTATTGTCCAAAACGAGCCTTCATAGAGGAATCAATAAATTATGGTAAATCTATTTTTACTATTGTATTAAAAAAGGCTTTAATGGTATAATGAAGAATCTGAAGAATGTGTCAATATTTTTTGTCTGATTAATTGATCAACATGTAGGAAAGTTTAAATTATTGACGTGTTTGAAAGTTTAGTAACAAAGATAATTTTTTCCTAATTTAAGATCATTTTAAGTTGAGTTAAAATTATCCGTACGTTTAAAAATTTGAAAAAGAACTTGCTTTCAATAAATCTGTAGGCAAGTGAGGTCCCTTGGAGTGACCTGCAGAAAGGAACACATGTAGTTTTCACTTTGACTTTCTGCATAGTTAAAGTAATCGTTTATTTGTTTTACTGCTAGCTAGTAAATACAAGCTGTGTAAAACATAAATAAGTTGACATTTTTATCTTTATTAATAATGATAAGTTTAAAACTCTTGTCTGGATTTAAAGATCTGCACGTCTTCAAATCTCTTTCCCATTTCAACACAACTGCACCTCCTCAGTCCTTCAAGCCAGAACCATTCATGTTAAATTCACATTTCTGTTCACAAATTCCAATACAGATTTCAGAACCAGGCGTTTAAAAAGCTCAACAAGCTGATAAAACAGACCGGTTCTGTTCTGTTGATCCACTGGAGACAGCACAAACAAAGATTTTTCATAAAATCAAGAAAAGACAGTGTCTTCAGTCAGAGGCTTTTTCAGACTCACTGTAGTACTGACTGCTACAGGAGATCCTTCCTACTCATAGACATTAGCATCTACAGCAAATCTCTGGAGAAAACTGTGTAATATGTGTTACAACATTTAATTTGTTGGGTTAATAAAGTACTTTTGAACTGAATCGTAATTGACAATGTGTACAAAAAATAAATTATGCTGAATTTAACAGTTTTCAGCTTGAATGGAAACCGCCTTGTTTTCTGATTAACACCTAGCATGTAAGAGCTGTTGTGTGTGTGTGTGTGTGTGTGTGTGCGTGCGCGCGGGTCTAATAAACACTCTAACGTTTTTATGTGGTACAAACACTCAATTTGAGTCATTTTCAATATCAGTGAACTGTTTAAAATCAAACCAGTGAGAGACAAGAATCTTTTTAAAAAAAAAAAAAAAAAAAAAGAAACACCATGTGGTTCAACAGGGCTGCGAGAAAGAGAAAGAGAGCAAGACTTTCAGCAGATAACAGGACGGTTTTGCAGCAAGGAGCTCAGGTTTTATCCTCCTGACCTCTTTTAACCTCGGGTTGTTCTGGAACATGCTCAGCAGCTTCTTGGCAAAGTCAAAGTTGCAGTAACAAATCTGCATTCTCCATGCAGAGACAGATATTAGTCATGTCAAACGCTAATAAATGACACTAAACCATTATGCTCACTAAAATAACTGATATGATGTTACTTCCGTTCCTAATATAAATAATGAACGACAACAGGAAGCTGCTATCTTGAAGGCCATTTTTTTAAAACTTCAATAAGTCGTTGAGGAGAAATCTGACATTTTTAAGGATGAACTTGAATAAATCAAACTCTAAAGTGCAAAACACAAATCTGGATCCGCCCTGTAAACAGCTGGATGCCAAACCTGAAAAACCTCACAACTCCAACTTCACTCTGCAGGCGCAGGCTGACATTTCCATGTACTAAGCGCCAGCTCCAGCGGTTTGGATGTGGGCAAGATCCACTATTACGCACAGACTTTTACGCCTGGCGCGTAAAAGCTCCAAAAAAGCTTTTTAAACGTGGTGAAATCCAACTTACTTGTCATATTCCGCGTTGTCCTTGTCGCACCGCGCGTCCTTGTGTTTCTGCCAGTCCTTCCCATGCTTGCAGGTGGTGAGCAGCACCACGTCCTCCCCGTTGTGGACGTGGTATAAGGCATTCCGCGTGTCCGAGCCAATCCCGGTCAGGTAGCGCTTCCCCTTGAACACCAGCATGTACTTTCTAAAAGGCGGGATGGAGTTGTACTTCAGGAAACCCCTCTCCCCTCCGGTCCGAGGGTGCTCCTTGGAGAAGAGCGGGATGGAAACGTCGAAGTTGGGCCTGAAGTTCTCAGAACCGATGCTCGCCTTGGCCAGCATGGCCTGGCCGATGTCAAAGCCCAGATCCTCCGTGTAGTCCGGCCAGGTTCCGGAGTACAGGTTGAAGATGAGGTGGTTCCTGCCGTCGTTCCACAAAGGCAGGCTCTGGACCTTCGTCTTCAGGTTGTGGACGTACTGAGGGGACAGCTGGTCCCGATCCAGAGTGTCCAGACTCAGGACGAACAGACACGCCTGTCCCGGGTCGGAGGTGTAGAACCTGGAGCCCTCGATGGTGGATAGGATGTTCTGGTAGCTCTCCGAGATCTTCTCCCCCTTCTGCTGGGGGTAAACATAAACTTTGAAGCCGTTCTTCTGACACAGAGAGAAGTCGAAACAGGAATCCATGCGGCACCGCTTGCCCCTGTAAACGCTCCTGTTCACGTCCCGCTTCTGCGTCGGAGATATGTGCAGGTTGTAATCCTCGGTGTCCGTCTGATCCCAGGGCAGGAAGGCGTGTAAAGGGTCCGAGTAGTGGGGCCACGGCTGCTCGGGCCGGTACCCGCTCCTGCTGCGGTCCTGCCGGCTCCTCCTGGCCGCTGGAAGCTCAACCCCTCCGAGGCAGAAGAGCAGCGCCAGGCACGCTCCGGCGGACAGGAGGATCAGGTAGCGTTTTTTGGCCTGCATGTGTCCCGGGAACAGAGGCGACTTGCTCAGGAATAACAAAGCTAAAGTGGCCCCAAGTTAGGCTCTCACCAGCCCCGGCTGCATCGCTCCATCCCCAACCCCCCTTCTTCGTGTTGTGCTCCGAGATCCGGCGATTGATCCAGCGCATGTGGGCGATTTGTACGCCGCTTGTGGAGTTTCACCACATCCAGCGACGCACCGACAAAGACCTGTCCGGAGCCTCTGCGCTGCGGCCGCTTCCCCTCATCCAGGCTGGAGCGCCAGCGGCAGGGGGCCCCGAGGCTCTCCCAGACGTGAAGGTTGGATGTTGAACACCGGGTAGAATTTTAAAAAAAGGAAAGAAAAGAAAAAGAAGAATAAAGAAAGAAAGAATCCCCGGCGGTGTGAACGCCTCTCCGGCTGGATGTTGTCCTTTTATCGCTCCATGGTGCCCGGTTTGGAAGAATCAGAAACACCGGGAGACGCTTCAGCGGTCCATCTGTAACCTGACAAATCCCTGCATTTCTCTGCCTATTTATCACCTCCGCTCATTCCCTCACAAATATCAAAAGAACATGGTCGGAAGAGAGCGGCGGAGCGGGCGAAGTTGTCCGGCCGAGCAGAGGGAAGCGAGCGGCAGCCTCAAACTGGAGGGATACGCTGGGAAAACGTAGGGAAAAAACGGCAGGATTCCTCAGACCGAGTGTCCAATTACCGAGTGCTCAGTTGTTCCGATTGTTGCTCGCTAACATTCCAATCCCGACACGACGCCAGTTGACGTTACGTCCCACCGAGAGGAAGCGGCGCCGCTGATTGGTCCGTGTGTGGGAACGGAAGGGGCGGGACTTGGAGGAAAGCACCCATTCATAACCGGTGTAAATTATCTGATTGTAACTTTATAATTGGGGGACGCAAAAGAAAGCGAAACACCGTCTCCTTTAAGATGGGAATAAGTGAGGATTTATCTTTGTTTTAGTCTTTTAATTAACAATTAGTTCTTTATTTTCCGTTTTGTTCTCCTCTCTTATGGTTTCAATACACCATAATGCGGTCACAACATGCAGATTAAACTTCTGCTTTTCACTTTTCATATATATTTTGCCACCCGCCCCCAACCGGAAGCGAAAGGAGAAATATTTTGACATTTATTAAGATTAAATCAGATAACAACCAACTTCCTTTTAACACACCAACACAGCTGTATGAACTTTGAACAATTTTCTGACTTAATATCCATAAAACGTTGTATTTCTTATTTAGACTCACCAGCATAATTTATAACAAAAATAAAAATCAGAGTAAAAAATGAACATCACAAGGGTAGCTTAGAAAAGTGTTAAAAAGTTAAAAAAATAAAAAAAAATGTATGTTGAGTCAACATGATGTAATAATGTAAAAACCAAATTGGGGTGACTTTTTAAAAATTAATTGTAATTAATTATCAGTTTATTATAATTGCTAAAGACAGTTAAGTCAACTTAATAGAAGTTGCAGCAATAACTTTTATTAAGCGTTTTGAACTTGACGGTTAAAATTGATACAACTTTACTGAGTCAAAACAACAAACTGTTTACAGTGTACTGCATAGTTTAACGTGGAAGAACATTTCTTGTTTATTTTACCAATAACAATCTGTGTTTTGAATTTACATCCTCTAATGGGAGAAAATGCATTAAAGTTCACAGTGTATAAATACCAGAGTTCATTTAAACTGGTACTACTATCTGTGTAATTTGCTTTTAAAGGTAGTTATTACTCTTATAAGTAAAATAGTTCTCCTCTGACCACATTGCTGCCTCGCTGTGGCATTTATTATTATTATTTAACGTTTTTGTTTTTAAGCAGGAAGTCTCATGAGATTTTTTTAGTTTTTACAGTATGTAAAACAAAAAATAAAAGGTACAGACAGCTAAAACATAAATTAAGTGCAAAGTAAGTCAAACATTTACAGTAAGATTAAGACTGTAAAATCCATAGAAAGGGGTTTAAAAATAGAAATTACACTCCTCAGTTAAACATTTTTAAATTCAGTAACGGGAATAAAATAGTTTAAGTTTTAATGCCTTGTGAATTATTCCAGGATCAAGGTGCTCGATTCCTACCAATGTTTGGGACACGAGAAAAAGCAAATATGGCAGCAGTTTGCTCAAGAGAGCCTTATAATTTAAAGTATTTTTGTTATTTATACTTTCAGGTTTACTGTAACAGAAACGTCCTCAGCTGGGGTTTATCAAATCCATGCAGAAAAAATGTTTAACCTGCCGAGAAAGAGTCAAGTTTTTTTAATAAATATAAAAAGACGTAGAAAAATCCCGAAACTAAGCCTGAGGGATGCGCCGTCATTCAGTTAATCATCCACTGAATGCCAAGCTTGTGCTAATAGCGCTCTGGAAATCACCTTGCTGGAGGTAAAATATAATTTCTATCCATCAGACGGTTATCTTTGCTGTTTTTAATAGATTCGGTTACAGAACGGAGAACAAAACAGGCCTTTGTGTTGCATTTGCCCTCACCTGACTTCAACTGCTTTCACTGTTTTAAACAGAAATAAAGAATCAGCCGACTATATTCTAGCAAATCAATGGATTAAGGAAGACAGCCCACCGTAGTTTAAAATGTAGGACTGCAATAATACTGGATTAATTCTGTATTATTTTATAGGTATATTTATGTTTTGTTGTAATTATGAAGTATTTTTGTGTACATTCAGTTAAAGCGGATGTATCAGTTGATATAAATTTATTTTCCAAGGTTTTCTTTTTATATGTCTGAATGTGTGTCTGCATACAAGTATGAAAAAGGACTTTAGGTGACTGGTCAGAAACTGTCATCTTACTGGGATTCTCATCAACCAGGTCTCAGGTTTCAAAGGAACGATCTGAAAAAGAGAAAATATCCACTGAGCAGCAGTTTGTGTGGATGAAAAAAAAGCCTCGTTGAGGTCAAAGGTCAGAATGGTTACAATGGTATGTGGAATGCAGTGGACCCCCACCTATTCGCAGCTCAGTACTTGAGGAGTCACCTACTCCTGGATTTTTAAAATTATTCATGGAAAACTTTCCTACTCGTGGATTTTTTCCTAAACTATTTGAAAGAAAATGCTGAAATAATTAGGCATAATGCTAAGCTAATGGCTGGGATTTACAAACCAACCAATCCAGGTCTGCTATTCCTTTTCCTTGCTGCTGATTGGCTGAACAAGAGAGAATTCAAAGCTGCAGTATGTAACTTTTATAAAACGGTCACCTTGTTTGTTGCGAGACGGACAATCTGGGAAAATATCGATCTCCTCCCTGAGCTGCTATTGTCGTCTGAAGAAATGAACCAAGCCCAACCAAAAACAACCAATCAGAGCCAGGAGGAGGGTCTTAGTGCTGTCAATCAACCACATGTATTCGCTGCTAAATGTGCTAGTGATAGAAAAACAACTTACCATAACAGAAAAAACATTTATGTGCCGTCATCGGTGTCCATGCTAACCAGACTGAACATTCATGACAGGCTATGCTAGCTGCAGTAGCAACAATGTCACTTTATGTTTCAGGATTCAACTTCAAAAAACACTCAAACATTTCCCACACAAAGAACAAAACATTACAGTACAGTATTATGTTTTTAGGCTTGGTGTTTATTTTGCTTTTATTACTAAGTGATCATTGTAGTAGACTAGCTGCTTTTGGCTAATCTAACACTGCGGTGGTTGATTAGCTAATTTTAACACCTGCTCTATATGCTCTATGATATGTCATCATATCATAGAGCATATGTCAAAAGAGCATACGGTAAGAGAGTCGCCTTTTTTACTTTGCAACTAAACCAAAACAGACCAAATTCCACAGCACGTCTACATGTTACATTTGTCAAAGTCAAGCTAGCATAACTGAGCTACTTCTCTCTCCCTCACTATTTCTTTCTTATTTAAATCTTTTTCCTGACCTTGTCATCTAGTTGTTGTAGTGTTGACAATTAGTAGCAAAGCTCTGCTTTTTCGTTTATATATCAGGTGTACATTTAAGATTTAGTGTGTTATACTGACAACGTAACAGCTAAAGCCAATGCTAACCATCGTTAGCCAGCAGGTTTTTGCCCTAAACCAGGAAGATGGGGGCGGGATCTTGCACACATTCTGTGTCGCTACAAGGGGTCAAAACAACGTGACAGTTTTAACAAATATGTAAAAAACATATTTTTCTCCATGATGATGATTGACTCTTCATTTATTCACATGTGAACTTACAGAGATGCTACATAGGTGGCACTCTATAAAGAAACCAGAGGTTGCTCAACTCTTGCATTCATACTGTGCTGCATTTTAGAGGAAAACTGGGACTTTTCATCAAGTCTGATTTATTTCTGACCCATCTGAGTTTAACACCAGGCCTGTTGTCAGGAGCAAGCCTCAGATCTCTAACCCATTATCCCAACAGGCAAGAAAAAACCAAAAAAATGTAAATAGGTTTTTAAACATTTTATTACTACATGATGTAACACTGATATCACCCAGACCTCAATGTCATGTTAAATGAATGATCCGCTTGTTAATTTACACCAAGGCGTTTAATGAGAACACATTACTGGGCTGAAGCTTCGCCCGCTAACAAACCCGAGCGACGCGGCGGATGCGACCCTCTTGAAGGGGAAGCTAATAGCGGAGGAGTGTTGTTCGCCGAGTGTCACCATGCCTCATAAGCCAACATAATCCTCCTCACTGCCATTTGGTGGCACAACACTCGGGGCTGGGTGAAGAGGCCATCCTCATTTTTTACCAGCCAATTAGCTCAGAAGAGAGGGGACTAATTAGCGGGGCTGGCTGGGAGGCAGGCCAGCATCCTGCGGTCGGCCAGCACTCGACGTGGGAGCGTGCTGCTGATGGAGAGGCCTGCGTGTCGCTCCAGCGGGCTGCTCGCGTCTTTGTGGCCGTTCTGTTGGATTCTTTGTTAAATAGTTTATATGTAGGAAGGGTTTGTCGACTGCCTGCAGCTGAATGTGTTCCCCAAATCATCCATCTGTTGCCGCTCACGCAGTCACAGTTTCTTCTTTCAGGAATCCTTCAGAGCCTCTCCTGACTTTGTCTTTACCCAGAGGAGCTTTCACTTAATCAGAGCTGGGTGGTAACTAGCTGCGTTACATTTACTTGAGTAATTTGATTATGAAGTATTTCTACTCCTGAGTAAACTTTCTGGATTCTCTACCCACCGAAAGAAAAACAAACGTGTTTCAACCAGACACAGGCAGTTTTTGCTCAAGTTTTTTATTGACTCAAACTGATTTAAAAACTTTTTTTTTTTTGCCTAACTTGTTAATTTTTTATAATTATTGTCAGTTTTATCATTAAAATACCAAAATTTCCACTTATCTTCATACTTTGGTCCTTCGGGTTACGTAACTTTTAAATATTAAATGATTGATAATTTGATCAGTTACTTGAGGAAACCTTTTTACCAAATACCTTTGTACTTTTACTTGAGTAATTTTATAAAGACGTATTTCTACTCTTACTTGATTCTCTACCCACTGAATGAAAGGCAAACATGTTTTAACCAAAAAGTAACGAGACCTGCAGTTTTTTTTTAAGTTTTGCATTGAAAGAAACTGATTCAGAAAGAAGAAAAAAAGGCCAAAAATGTTTTTTGTTACTTTTATGAATTATTGTCATTTTAGTCATTAAAATACCAAAATTCCAACTTTATTGGTTCGTCAAATGATTGAATTTTTAAATACTAAATGATTAATTTAATCAGTTACTTGAGTAGACGTTTCACCAAATACTCTATTTGTTCTGCTACTTTTACTTTAGTTCATTTGTTGCTCTCAGCTCCTTCTGATGAAACATGTCTGGTTGTTAAACGACACTTGAAACCAGAGAAGGTGGGTAATTTGAGTCAATGTGTTATTTTTAGATAGATTGGATCCCCATTATTAATTATTTTTAAAATGGACTGGATTTGGTGGCTTTAGCAGGCTACTGTGTTAACAGCCCTTCATGAAAGGAACCACATACTCCTACTTTATCCAAGCTGCTTGGGAACATTTTGCGGCTGTGTGGTCTCAGATCGATGGTGCCGAGGACTGGGAATACGTCCAACGAGCTTTGCTGCTCTCCGCTCCCTCATCCTTCCTCGTGTTTACTTCTAATATACCAACCACAGAAAATAAAAATCCCCTCCTCCTCAGAACTGTCGGTGCTGAAATATGAGAGGACAAGAAAGCCTCTGCAGCTGTGAAACCTTAGAAGCTGGACAAAGCAACATATGTCAAACATCCTGCTTTTTAATCTGCACAAATGAAAACAAAAAAACAGAGGAGACTTGGGAGAGAGGAATGCATCCCTTTGGCGTCAATTCTTCCTATTAGGAAAATAAAATCCTCATGTTGGGTTTGCTCTGAGAAGTGGAGTTTATTCTAAGCAGACGAGGTGCGGAAAGGATGATGAGCTGCATTTACAACGGCTTAATCTTTGATTTATTTCCCAGCATACAGAGGAATTAAATTATACATGGGAACATTTTTAAAGGGGAATATTCATCTCAATTAGGCCTGTCACGATTACAAATCATGCTGGATGATAAATTGTCCCAGATGTTATTGCGATAAACAATAATATTGTTTTTTTGAAACCATTTTTAAGTAACATAAAGGCTTAATAATGCAAGAACACATTCTGAAAAATTAATATACCTTAAAGTCTGATGAATATTTAGCATTGGAACTGGAAGACATCTTAAATATCCAAAATTAGTCGGCAATTACAGCAAATAAAATGAATTAGTCTCTGTAAACAAACAATAACTAGTTGTGACCAAAACACCAAACTGAAGACTTTTTGTCATCCAGTTTTTGATAGAAAATGAGAGAAAAGAGAAAAATGAAAATTACTGAGTTTACAAATGAAAATTACTGAGTTTGTTTTGATTTATCATACAAGTAATTGATTTATTTCTGATTATGACAGAAAATCATCAAAAACTTAATTTCTGTCATTCAGAAACAATTTATTTTACATCAAGATGACAGTGAAATGGCTCATTTCATTTTATTTTGATGATTTGACATTCAGTCAGTAAAAACAAACCAGTTTATCAGAAATTTTTAATATTAAATAAGACTAAAAAAAACCATCTTAAATACAGAAATGCTTGTATTTCTTGTGACACAAGCCATAAGAAAATTAAGTGGAAGGAAAAACTGTGGAGTGAAGGGTGTGGAACCAATAAAGTAAAACAGATCAGCCTGACTCTCAGTGTGTTCAACCTTTAAAGTTTAGTCTTAGTACGTTGAAAGTCCAGGGAGTTTCCAAAGGTTTCTGTTTTTGTTTTCCCTTTCTGAACTCCTGTTTTAGACTAAAAACGGATCAAAAAGCTCCTGACTGGTCCCTCAAAATAACCTCTCCCTGGACTTCTGAGAAATGAACGGAAACATGATGACTTTAGGAGTTTAATCTGCTTCATGTTAGAGAAAAAGAAGCACCTGTTTTCATTTTATTGCCCACCGTGACGCTAATAAAAACAAACTTTCACTTTCTCTTCTCCAGAAGACATAAGTAGGTTTTGTGTCCAAACTGACTGCTGTTTGAAACTGTTGGAATGACGTCCATCCTGATGAGAAACAAAAACCAACAGAAGAACAGCCAACACCAGAGCATGACACCGCCACCCCTGTGTTCCACTGTTGGGTAAACAGATTGCTCTGGGATTAAAAGGTCAGACACTCAGCTGACATTTTTATCTCCAGTTTCTTCCTTGTTGTCTCGTTTTTATGATTATTGGTTTCTGATTTGCTGCGCCGTGTTTGTATTGTTCTCCTGATAATTCTCCGCTGACGTCACTTTAATCCTTTAACATCTCTTCAAACTGTGGCTTTAGCTAAATGACGGAAAACTACAAAATTTAAATTATAGTTTCAACATAAGGAATGACGTAATACTGAACTATTATTTTCAGTAAATCATGCGGCTCTGACAGCATCTCATCAGTGTGAATGAAATGATAAGATCAGAACCACTCCTACCAAATCACACACTTACTCAGCTTGTTCAAAACCTCCGACTGAACAAATAAACCAGGCCGCTGCTTAAACAAACACCTGGATCACTGGAGAGTTGGGCTTCCCTGGCACTGATAAACGCCGTGTGAAAACCCCTTCCCGGCAGAGACGGCCGCCTGCCATAAAGACTTGCAAATTCAGGTCGCGGTAAACAAATACGCGCGGCTGGAAGGTAATCTGTGGGTTCAGGGAGTTTCAGGCAGAGCGAAGACAAAACAGCCTTTGAGAGTCTTCAGGCTTCTGCTGATCAGGTGCTGATAAACTTCGCTCTGGATGATGTAACAAGCTGGGCTGCTTCAGCGACAAAGGGCGTGTGTGTGTGTGTGTGTGTGTGTGTGTGTGTGTGTTGGTACGAAGGCAGGCACTGATGACTGTAAATACTAAGCCTCCAGAGTGTGGTGAAGGTATGCACCTGTCCTCCGAATGGGAGATAAATGCCAGTTTATAAGATGAAAAAACTCACAGAACCAGTTACAGTTCACTGGGAGACGTTGGATTCTTTTTCCCATGTCTTGTTGTATTTATGTTTGGCTGTGTGGTGCAACTATCAGAAGTCAGTATCTTACCTGCACCAAACATCACTCTGAAAAATCTCAAACATTGGGAGAAACAATGTTTGAGATTGTTTCTCAAACAATCTCAAACATTGTCTGAAATCTTACCAGGTAATTGTGGTCCAGTTTATCGGCCCTTTATACATGACGCCAACTTGTGGTTTTATTGTATAACGTTTAATGAGGAAAGATGGCGGCGATGGGTAGCAGCCGTTAATCATAATGACTGTCAGTCCATGGTGTGATAATACCATTATCATCGCTGCGGATTTGCAGCAAACACTTTTCACAAGGTAAGAAGATTAATGTTCATATACTTTATAAGTAAGTATTATTAGAAACATATCAAATATCATATTATGGAGAAGTACGATTCTAACCATCAGTAACCATGAAAACAGTGTAGCCTAGCATGTAAGGAAAAAAACTGGTAGATTTTCATCTTTTGTACGTTTTTAATGCTGCTCCGGTCTAAGGGGTTTATGACATACTGATATAAATCATGTGGTGTCAGGTGGAGTCGGTAATTTCATAAACACGTCAGGAAGGAGGAGGTACGGGTCGGTTTCTAAGCTAGCTGTTTCAAACTTTTGTAAATACCGCCGTCTGTGAGCTCCAACCAGGTGAGTTAGGTTCACAGACAAATTAGCTCGACTCCAGCAAGTAAAAGCCACGAATAAAATGGCAAGAACAACTTTGGAAAACAATTTCAGTCACTCAGTTCAATTGTCCTGTCCTTCACTTCTGACGTCCATATCAATCCAAATATTGATTTCTAAACTCTTCCTGAGTTAAAACATTGGTATTGTCGTTTCTAAAGGAATATAAACGTGTTTTCTTTGCATTATTTCAGGTCTGAAAGCTCTGAATCTTTTTCGTTATTTTGACCATTTTTCATTTTCTGCAAATAAAAACTAAATTTTTTGCTCGTAATTTCAGAAACATGTTGTCAGCAGTTCATAAAATAAAAGAACAAAGTTCTTTTTACTCAGATATCCTATAAAGAGTAAAGTCAGAGAAACTGATCATTTTAAGTGGTCTCTTAATTTTTTCCAGAGCTGTGTCTTAGTACACTTGAAATGAGACAAAACTAACTGAAAAGCAACTTTGTAGCAAGACATAAACGCTTATTTTAAGTTAATAATTACTTAATATTGATGGAAAAATATAACCTGGTAAAACTGTATTATAAGTTAAATAATCTGCCAATGGAACTAGCATTTTTTAAAATCAATATTAAGAAATTATTGACTAAACAGACTCCTGTGTGTTGCTGATAAGTTACTTGTCAGTTTATTCTCATTTCAAGTGTGGTAAGATATTTTTTTCAAGGATCTACACCAAAATTACTTGGTAAGATTTTGTGTTTTTGCAGTTTAATTGTTGCAAAAAGTAAATACAGTCCTTCATACACTTTTATACAACTTAACAGTTGCATACAAAAATCACTTTTCCAAAAGATTGTGTTGCTACAAGTTTCTGAGATGATCGTAACACGTTATCAGTGACAAAATCCCAAAATAACTGAACATAAATTTGAGCAATAACGACAGCAAAGCTAGCTGCATTCTTTTTTTATGGAGAGATGAAGTGACAGCTTATGGTGTGATTATCAGAGGTAAACAAAGCTGCCAACTTAGTGACTTTGTTGCTCTATAAGCGAGCTTGTAGACCCTTCTACAAGCCGTCTCTTTCAAAATTGCAACTAGCAATTAATCAAACTTCTTCTGCTGCATGTATAAGTCTTCACAACAAGCACTGGGAGCTGCAGTGGGTTCCTCACTTTGTCACAAAGCACTCACAGGTGACCCAGTTCTCGGTCTCTCAGCTGCATGAAGAGCTTCCTCCAATCCAGACTGCTAATGAATCTGATTTTGGCTAAAATAAAGCACTGCGCTTATCGCGGCAGAATTTTGTATTTTCCAGGCATGTAGTATAATTTTTATAGCACAATCAAGTAACTATGATAATTTCAGTTGTAATAAAAATAAAAATGTAATAAAAATGCTATATACATCAAATATGACTGAAAAATTAGACTTGCCTCTGAACAGCACATTAGCTTGTTTCTGATTAGCCGTTAGCTTGTTTTTGATCAGCTCTTTAGCTCATCTCTGGGTAGTTATTAGCTTGTTTTTGATTAGCTGTTTAGCTTGTCTCTGAATAGCCGTTAGCTTGACTCTGTTAAATGTTAGCTTTCTTACCTTGGTTAAACATGATTTAGAGTCCTAGAATCCTCTGGTACATCACTGATTAGCATTTAGCTCGAGTCTGACAGTCTGCTAGCTTTGCTCCATGTAGCTATTAGCACGATTGAGAAGGCTTTAGCTATAGTCTGTTGGCTCAGCTCTGATTAGCTGTTAACTTGACTTCAAGTAGCTGAACCTTAATTGTTGTAGCCATGAATGCTGAAAAGATTTCAGTACTTTTGTTCAAATAGTGTTAGAAAAGTGCTTGTAATATTGCTTACATAATATGACAATATGAAATTTACTGAAGCAATTCAGCAATGCTTTTTTTGATTGTGGAGAGCATAAAGAGTCTGGGCAGTGTTCACTGACAATAATTTGACATTTGTTCCACCCCGACTCGTTTTTGGGAGGGATCATCTTGATGAGACGTGTTGAGGGCACGCCAGATGTGTCAAAATCACTCTCGCCGTTGTTTTCCGTTGCCGGCCTATTTGTCAGACATTTCGGACGCATTGCATTGGACGCGCCAAACGCTTCACATCTTAGCGGCGCTAGACGTGCCAATGGCGCCACGATAGGCGCCTCCGCATACACTTTGATTGTAAACTAGATGCATCCATGTTATTTGTTTGCAAAGGAAACTTCCTCCTGCTTATGCCGGTGGCGTAAAAGTTGAGGGAGACGGAAATACATTCATTATGTAACAAGGCAGTTGTCAAAGGACTGACCTCGCTCCTAACCAGCGGCAACTATTTATTTCCATATTGTTGTCCGTTCTCCTACCTGACGATCACAAATGGCACAGTGACAAAAAGGCCAGAGGTTCAGCAGGCGGTTCTGTGACTGACAAAGCTGTGGCAAGTGAGTGGGAGTGAACCTCCACTCAGGATTTTCTGTTCTCAGACTGCCAGGCTCGCGGACTGCTTCAGGCTACTGAATGCTAAATGGTGTAGCCTTGGCTATCTGCTCAAAGTGCTGCTCAGTGGTGTGTGGGATGCCGAGTGATCTCCACATTCTTTATTTACTTTAGGTGACCTTTCGACTCGAGAGCCAAGATGGCTCCAGGGCAAACTGAGAAGGGTTTAAATGTTTGGGGGATGTGGGAGGGAGGACGTCGTTTGTTGCCAGGGCCCTGAGTGAACAGCTCTGAAACGCCACAGCTCCAACCCCAGATCTCTACAGGGAAGAGCCGGCCAGCAGGCAGCAGCAAATGAAGCGTTTCAGGGTAGATGTGGTGAAAGGTTTTTGTCCTCATTAAAACAGAAATCCCTGCCACTGCTTCCTCATTTGTATTCCACCGCGATTCATTTGAGGTGGATTTTGATTTGGGGGATTTGGACGGCGTAAGGTCACTGAAGCCAGGAGGCAGAGGATGCATCTCCCAGTTTCATCTTACGCAAAGCCCCGAAAGAGCAACTTGACATCTACTTTGCCCTCTCTCACTTACTTTCAAACTTCGCAATTAAGAATGAAACCTCTGTCTTGGCTGAACAGAATAAAAGCAGGGTCCAACATACACCCCAATAAAGCAGCTACTTTTAAGCACACTCAGGAATGAATGTGCCAATCACTCGAAGCGTCGGCCCCTCTTCAGGGAGCCGAGACATAATGAGCGCCGGTGTCATTAAATCTACCGAGCTGATATTAAATCAGGATCTTTCAGAGAGGCTCGTACCGATATTGCTGCAGAAAGTGCTGATGCTGCGCTGGGACCTGGCGGCTACAGTACGGAGAGGATTTTGCATCCATTCAGAGATTCTCCAATTCCCCCTGGGCTCTCCACTGCAAAGTAATCCACTTAATTTACAATTACCCATGCAAGCCACACTCATATAGAATGATAAATAGGCTCAAGTAATCCCACTGATAGAGAGAGAAAAGTCAGGCCATCCACACTCTGAGGGGCTGCTGCATACAATCCTCTTTGGCTGAACTTAAATGCAAATGTTTTAGACCAAATCTGCTGTTTCTCAGTGATTATTTCAATTATTAAAGGAAACCTGCAAAACGTAAGAGAGCAAGTGACTTAATTAATTGATGAGGTTTTTGAGCTCAGTTTCACCAACAGAACCCAGATAAAGGTTATTATAACTTAAAGGAATAAAAACGCTACTTAAGTATAACTAACTGGAACTATATTGTGCTTCTATATAGTTGAAATGATAAATGTATCCTTCATTTCCATGTTTCTGAATCTACTGGCCTTTCCATACAGTGCTGTGGAGAAGTATTTCCTCTTTGGTTGAACTTGAATGCAAATGTTTTTGATCAAATTTGTTTTATTTGAGCAATTATAAAACTGCGATTATTTTAATTATTAGAGGAAACAAAGTTATATGAAGCTGTTAGTAAGAAAGTAACTGAATTAATTGATCTTAAATCAGGTTTTGGAGCTCAGTGCCTTCCTGCTGAAATGCGCTATAAATAAACAAACCTGAACGTTTTGCAGGTTTCACCAACTCATGAAATTAAAGACCTGCAACAGAAATTTACAGAAGAAATCTGAATATTTGTCAGTGCTCTCTACAGCCTCACACTCTCTTTTTTTTTGTTTGTTTGTTTGGGTTGGAAACAGCGAAGACAAACATCTTCAAGCCAACTGGTGATAAATTCAAACTTATCCATAACAGATGCGAAAAACATGACCAGCTAGCAAGGATTTACATATTAGCAGCTAGTTTAGCGGTAGCCTCAACCACCTCCAGTCACGCAATGAAGCTGTCTGACGGAAACATCCTTTGGGAAAATTAAAAACTACATAGAATATGAAGTTAAATAGTCCTGTCTGGACAGAATTTAAGACTTGGAACATTTTTAAGGCAAACATATACTTCTAAAATTAATTTAAGACATTTTAAGTCCTTAATTTTAGGTAAAAAAATAAGACTTTTTAAAGATGCGTTGACACCATGGGTTAACGTCCCCAGGAGTGGCCAAACTTCCTCCAGGATTTCATCTGTGGTTCATCCAGAAGGTCACAAAAAACCCAGAGCAACATCTGAAGCACAGCAGGCCTCACATGTTCAGCTAAGGTCAGAGGTCATAATTCAACAAAAGTTGCTTTCATGGGTTGAAAACCTCACAAAGGATCATTTCACATTTACCAGAAAACTCTTATGGGACGACACAAACAGCATGTCAGGGAAACATCATACCGACAGTTAAACATGGTGGTGGTGTGCAGGGCCGGCCCAAGGAATACGCAAGATAAGCACACCACCAGGGGGCCCCAAGAGCACAAAGCTAGCATGATAAAGAAATAAAAAACAACTGCTTTATTGGTCTAAAAAGTTGTCAGACAAATAATGGTTACTGTCTTCCTGTTGATATCAACATTTCAATATTGTAAAATTCTGTGTTCATCAGGTGACGCTACATTCCAATAATTAAATGGTACATTTCAAAATCCACAATTTTTTTAAAAGTTTGTTTCACCTGCAAGGTTAAAAGGTTTATTGTCGTCCATGTGTGTGTCATCAAGTCTGAGTCTCTTTATTTTGTAAAACATTATTTTATACAAACATTTCCCTGACCTCAAATTTCTGCACTTCAGTCTGTAATAACTGAAACATTTAAATGTCCAAACAGTCCAGTGTCTTCAAATAAAACAAATCTGTAGTATCTTGTACCACATTCTCTCCAATAGTTTATCAATCAAACACTGAATAAATAAGAAATTAGACTACTATCCTGACATTACAGTAGACTCAGACTGTACTCAATATTAACAATTTACTAAACTATAAAGTTTAAGGACTTTGGCACTTAAATCTTGGTTTTGATTTCGCTCTAAGCACAAACAAAAATAATCTGCCTTAATTTAAATAATTAACCTTAGAACACGCTTTGGAAAAATACACTTATTTCTTTACAATTAGTTATGGCACTGTGAATAAAACGCATAACATAATTTCACAAATTATGTGTGGGGGAAACCAATCTCTTCCACAGTTTAGCCTGGCGTCATGCCTTCAAGACAATACACAGGGCAGACCTGACCTACCTCTACCGGTGGCCTGCCTGTCAGACACCGAGAAGGGCAAATTAACCCGCGAGCGGAGTGAAAACAGACACTTTTTAACGGTTTATAAATCAAATTGTGACTCTAACATCTGCAGTTTATCCACACTTTGTGGGAACATTTCAGAGTGTTTGGTTGACCTCTAACCCGAGGAATGTTACAAACATAGGTTAGCTCAGGAATGATGAAGCCAATAGTATCAATATGTCAACTGCTAGCTGACATATTGATATCTTGGCAGCGACAGATCTCTAATGGGGGGAATATACCTCATCACAGCTCTGCATTTGACGCCATTTGCTGCACATTGGCAGCAGAAAGAACGTTTTCACAAATACTACACACTCCTCCCTCTCTGCAGTCTGTAAGTTTCTCCCTGCTTTTGAGGAGAAACGCAGGAGTAGAAACCTGGACGTGCAGAGTGAATGTTAATGCTCCAGCTCCCCGCCAGCGCAGCGCAGCGCTGCAGCTGTCAGCTTTAAGCTCCAACCCGGCTCCCAACGTACCAACCGAACATCCTCCGAGCTGCCGGCGACTGCTGGGACGTCTGTGGATTATGTGGCGACCCATGGGTGGACATGAGTGGGTCCGACTCCACACCTGCAGAAATCAGAACATGTTTGATTGCTACATTGTGCTGGAAAGGCGGACCGAGAGCATCGGCTGCTTTTTAGGGATTTACATCGAGATTACATGACTATTTCATCATGTGGCACGGATGCTAGAAGTATTTCTGGGCAGATTGGTTCCACTGAGAGGAACACTTCAGAATGCCTCAGCTTTTATCTAAAAGCAAATCGTAAACAAAGCAGCAGTTTATGCTTTTCTCAAGTCAAATGCCTCAGAGGAGGTAAATGCAATATCACTTTGACAGACCTTAATTACACAATTTTCTGAGACAAATCTAAAAAAAATCCAGTTGTTAAAGTGACAGATCTTATCAATAAGGCACCAATTTTAAACCTGTAACGAATCCAAAGTTAGAGACAGAAATCTTCCTGTGACTCTAGAAAGACAAAACAAGCTGACCAAAACTGGAAAGAAAATATGGTACACACGTGTCAGTGTCAAATTTATTTGTGTGGGACATTTAAATCAGCAGCTGACCAAAGTAGAAATCTCTTACAACTTCGTTGGAAACTAAAGTCAACTTAATCTGAAGTTTGAAAGTTGAAAAAGCGGTCTAAAGGATCATTTCAGGAAAACCTCCCGTCCACCCAGCGCCCGGTGTGTTCTTAATCACTTAAATTAACGGGAGGGTCTAACGGTTACCAGAGTGATAAGAAACAACTCCAGACATAACAATTAATTACAGGTTTTGGTACTAAAACAGCACAACCAATGCTGGTAACCATGGCAACCAGTGGTTCCTTCTGCAGTCAAGTGGCTCCGTGTTTGCAAACAAATGATCCGTCTGTTTCCTCTTATGTGAAACTCATGTTGGGTCGAACTGCTGAATATTTAAACTGTGAATGTAAATCTGCCCAAAAAAGATCATCAGTAAGTTACTAAAAAAAAAAAAAAAATAGTGTAAGTAAAACTGCTTTCTGTAACGATGAGATTATAAACCACCATGATGAGCATAATGGAGGTGGCAGATCAGCTGAGGAAAGTTGGATTTGCTCTTTGGGATTACATGCATGTGGGTGTGGGAATTTCACGCTGCTCCTTCTTGAATAAAGACGTAGAGCTGACCTGTGCCAGCTACAGTAAATCTTCCCTTTATTTATATATTTCAGCTCCAGTCTTGTGATTCTGCCATCCATTTTTTTTTTTTTTTTTGCACCATTTTACTCCCACAGCAGTTTCCAGATGGAGACAAATTAATCTTTAAACGTTTTCCGTGGTTCCTTTTGTCTTTGAGTTGACCCCGGTTCTGCCCCGGGCTTTCCACTGCAGATTCCCACCCACACATTTGATTAGTTCTTATTTTAGTCTCCAAAGATGGATGCAAGAATCAATCTCCTTTCACTTTTTAATCACTCTCTCTTGCTCCTTTCCTTGTTTCTCTTTTCACTTTGATTTAACCCCTCTGACCTTTTAACTCAGTCAATTGTGCTCCTGTGTCCCCCCCCCCGCCTCTTTTTCCTCGTTTTAATTGCCTACGTCCCCGTCGCCGGGATTAATGAAATCTTTATTCACAGACAGATTTGCTAATATTTACAGGAAAAAGAAAAGGAGCAAAGGAAGTGGAGGAAAACGGCTTTATGTTTAGCTTTTTGCGGCTCAAGCATCTCAATCAGGCCTCGCTAACGGGGCATAAATCACACGAGCCGACCTCGACAAACACAAGCGACCAACACATTTCTCCCCCTCTGGTCGGCGCAGCGCTCGCTGTTCAAAGCCTTTGTGGGAGAGCTGCGAAGGAAACGCGGCGGATCAAAGCGTCTTTCCCTCACCCTCTCACACAGCAGTCCTCACGCAGGAAGCGACAGATGTTGGCGATGAGTCGATGGCGGAGAAAACGAAGGCTTAGAGTGACATGTGAGAACATGTTATGGCTGCTGCTCTGGCTTGACAGAGCGGGGTTAATTATGGATGGCCTGTTTCGCCGGCGAGGGCAACAGGGACGGCCGAGGCCCGGCTGCCTTCTGGCTACGCGAGCGTTAGGTCTTCTTATGTTTTATTCCTGCTGGAGGACGAGTTGGGCTGCTGGATTTTAAACCGGCTCTCCGACACAGGAAGTTAGCAGCAGATTCAGCTGATGTTTTTACGCCTGACCCATTTTACAGGCAGGTTATTAGTGAGACGCGTCCTCAGAGGAGCCGAGAGGAAAACCCAACTGAAGAGAAGAATCAGGCTGGAAATGAGGAACATGGCAGCATGGATTCTTAAGCGAAGAATTGGAGGTTTGGTAAAAAATGTCTTGATATACTTTGATGTAGAATAAAATAACAGGCACAATCGTAGCAAGCGATTATGTAATGATACCGTTTTGTAACTGCAATGACGTTTGAGTTACAGCTGCATCAGTCTGGAAGAAGAGACACAAAATATCACCAAGTATTTTTTGTCTAGTTTCTAGTCCAAATATAAGACACAACTAACTTACAAGTAACTTTAAAGCAAGAAATATGAGTTTAAGTAAATGATTCCTTACTGTGGACTGGCAGATTACTTCACTTATAAAATGGGCCAATGTCTGTCTGTAATCTTGCCTTCCCAGCTGGACGAATTTTAACCAACGCTAAAATAAAGGTTTTTTTCTGTTTTTTCAGACCAATTGCACATAAACAAGTTTTAACCACACCTCAGCGAGCAGAACCTCCTGGAGCTCAGCGACCCGACAGCAGCCGGTTCTCCTCCACGTGTCCCCAAAACGAGCCTTTTTTCTAGAAGGATTTTGGTTGATTCGACACTTTAAAACATTCGTTAGCTAATTAGAGACCAAACACAGCAGCCAGATTCAGTTTTTCTACCTTTTAAAAGCACCTTAAAGATGCAGTCTAATGGAACTGCTGTTTCGCCGCAGAGATCTGGAGCGGGATAAAACGAAGCAAAAGCCCTGAAAAATGTAGTCGATTTTCTGAAGGAAAAGTCGTCGAAGCCGAAAGCAGAATTAGATTACACCATGTTCCGTCTGGGACATAATTTTGCTTCGTCATGGGGAATGCTATGATTCATCCAAAAAGAAGCTTAACATCTGGGCTCATTAATCATTTCTTTTCAAGTCAAGCTTTTTAGGGAATACTTCTCTCTGTTCATCACATTATTGCTCCTTGTCTATCCATTACTCTCCTCATCAGCACTCCTTCTCATCTGTTGACATTCTGGCATGCCTCATCACCCACATCACTCCTCCCTCCTCATTTGCTTCCTAATTTGTTTAGATCACAGAGGAGGAGGAGGGAAAAAAGGAGCGGGACAAAGAGAAAGGCGAGGAGTGGAAGGAAAGGACAAAGTGTAGGAGTGACAGAAAGGGGAATATGAAAAGTTGCAGATGAAATCAGTTTGGTGTTTAGCAGTTAGGGAGTTCCTCATCAGTCAGCGCGCTCCATGGATGCAGTGACAGGCACATTACTGCCACATGCCAGGGCGCCCCGGGGTAAACTGGAACGGTGATAACGGTTTCCATTCACTCTGATGGCACAGCAGCGCCCACGCTCCACCAGCTAAACACTTACAGCAAACTGCTGCTTTCCCATAAATTTCCCACGACTGGTGTCGAGTGAAGTCAGCAGGTTTTACTGACTCCTTGTTAAGACTTTACGGCTAAATCCTAAGGGACAGGTTTTTATATAAAAGGTACAAACTAAGGCAAAGGGAGAGATCCGAACATTCAGACCAAATCTGCTTTGGACTGTTTGTTAAATAAGAATAAATAAGGAAGAAACTTGATGGATCGATTCTTTGGGTGAGTCTTACATCCACCAACCGTATCGTGTCTGTTCTCGATCAGAGTGTTCCTGGGGATTAACCAAACCCCCAGCAGGGGACAAAGAGGGTCACATCTAAACTTTAAAGGTAGAAAAAGCAATTCGATTCAATTTACTTTGAAATGCGACTCAGAAAAGTGACTTTACTTCAGAAATAAGTTTTAAAAAATGAAACTTTCCATTTTTTCTTCACTTCAGATGGACAACAATCTGATTGAATGGGAGTATTAGGGCCAAAACTGTTAATCCAGTCAAGGATATGAACTAGCTCTGGTTCTTTCACAGATCTGAATGCAGCCTTCATCTCTATATGGGTCATGATGTCTTATATGATTACAGTATTGTTTTAACATCCGTCTTTTTCTCTCTTGTTGCCTCTGCTCGTATAAACTGTTTTGTCATAGTCAAGTTCCCAAAATAGCCAATAGGAGTGAAATTGTGACTGAAAAGTGGTTCATTTAGTTTGCAATGATGGTCACTTTTAACCAGATTTTAAATTTTACTAATAGTTGTAATTAATTACATTTACTTGAGTAACTTTTTTTTGGGGGGGGGAAAGTACTTTTAAGAGTATTTTTACTGCAGAAGTAACAAATGTACATGAAAATGCCAACATTTGTACAGAAACATAAATGTAAAAGCATATTTAGACAGTTTATCAGCAAAGAAACATTGATTTGGGAGTTAGTCACACCTTAAGGCCGACATTTCCAACATGGGTTGTCAGAAAGATAACTGGCTGTCGTTAAATGATGTCGTAATCATGAAAAAGCAGAGCATCCAGGTAGAAGAGCTCTAAAATGAGGCCTCCGCTGCTGCACATGTTCATGCATGATGGTTGTTGGGGAGGCTGTAGTTTTTTGTGTGTAACTGCTGACTGTGTAGCAAGTTTCCCCTTGGGGGACCATAAAGTTTCACTGATGGACTGGTACAGATGACAACGATTAACATCCCACAGGCTTTGCAGTCAAGCGCACAGGAGCCACTTACATTTTGTTTAAAAGTCAAACTTTCCACAGTCATCGACGATTTGAGGAGCCATGTCATCTACTGGTGTGGAAGAGATTCGGTTTCAGTTGAAACTATAACAAATATCGTCAGAATAAGAGGTTCAATCATTGCCAACTAATAAAAAAATGTTTAAAGTTGTTGTTGACCTGGCAGTGATTCTCCATCTTGGACATTTCTGTTAAAAAAAAAAAAGAAATTAAAAGACTTAAAATTGGATTCTGTTGTTTCTGAAAGCCGTTTCCGAGGTTCAGACTCCTGATATTTTGATCCGTTCTGGATTTAATTAGGCGACGGCACTGGGATAAGGTGTGCAAAGCTGGAAACCAGCAACTACCAATAAAACTGCAGTCTGCTGTGTTCATGTTGCTCTGTAGCGTCATCTGAGCGGGCGGCAACGCTCTCTAATGTTTGCGCTTCTTTTAATTTCTCTTTCTTCTCATGCTGTCATTAAAAGACGCTCACCAAAGTAAAACATTTACATTTTAACAGTCGGATAAATATAGGTATGGGATTGGTTCTCCACAAAGCTGATGAAATGTTCATGTGTGTTTGTGTAAGAGCAGGAGCTTTACAAAGCAGAAAAACTGATTATTTAAAAGTTTGGAGTAGGGTTGGACAATTATCGTATCGTTTATCATTTATCGTGATAAATTTCTGACTTATCGTTGCTACGATAGATTTCAGTTAGCAGTGATTACAATCTTCTAAAACTGTCCCTATTGTTGGGATTAATTTTACTATTTTTTCCACTGTGTTTTCATCAATAAATGTGAAAATATGATTAAATGCAAACTTTTTTTATGTGAGCTGTGTCTTTTTCCAAGAGCAGCTGTGATTGCTGTGAAGTTCAGTCACCAAAAATCACCTAAAGAAGTAACCAATAGTTCTTATCGTCACTTTTATCGTTATCACGATATTACTATAAAATACTGTGATAAAACTTTGAGTCCATATAGCCCACCACTAGTTTGGAGTGTGTTGGTGGATTAAAATAACTCAACAAAGACGAACTTTGGGTCTAAATATCTTCCTTGTTCTGAATCATCATTAGAAAATCACTGAATGCATCGCTGGCATGGACGCCTGTGTCCCTGCAGGGCTTTTAAACCAAAACTGACGTAAAAAGTTTGAATCATCTGGGAGCAGAACATACAAAGCTCATCTCGTATCTTATCTCAATAGCTGCATCTGACAGAAGATGGATAAAAACGTGTTTTTAAACGTCCTAAAAGCTCCTTCCAGATGTTAGCCAGGTGCCGAGACGCTGGAGCTGCAGCAGCAGAAGCTCCCATCTGCAGGGATTCATTGAAGTAATGATGAGTTTGTGTGTTTGCGGCGAGAAAAAAGAAATATGCGTGGGGCTCTGAGAAGAGCAGGCGTCGAGCTAAAATAAACCGGGAGCCGACACATTGGAAGCTGAGAAACAATTTTAGACACGGCTCCCTCATATTTCGCCCCCATAATAAACAACCGACCGCACAGCAATTATTGAGAAGACGGGTCAATTTACTAATTGTTCCGCTGCTTTCGGTCGATGGTAATCATTGCAATAAAACGGCACATGCTCTAATTTTTAAAACACTTTCCAGACTTCTGATTAGCATAATAAGCGTGCTAAGATGAAGTGGTGTTATGTTGTTACATTTGTGTCTTTCAGAGGTTAAACGGCCTGAAAATTTGATGTTTAGCTACTGTGGGAAGATTGTGAATTATAAGCATGGCAAATTTAAATCAAAACGTTTGTGTAAAAGTTTTAATTTATTGTCTTTTATTCATGCAGGACTACATTTATACATAAATACGTGCAGAAAAATAGGCCTTCGTGAAAAAACACCTGCAAGTTTTCAGTCTTTAAATCAAAAGGAAAGAAATAACCCTTGTTCTGTTTTACAAAATATATTGAGGTAAGAACAATTTAGAACACCCTACAACCTAACAGCTAGTGCTAACGTAATAATTTTCCTGAGATGCTTCCATGGCATTCTCGGAAATCTAAGGAAAGTTGCTGTGAAAAGTTTAAACTCACAGTCAGAGCTGGGAAATAAATCAAAACAATATATATTACAACAGATACATAATATCAACAGAACATATGCCCGATATAAGGTTCAATAATTTTACTGAACTTGATCCAGAACTGCACAGCATTATGGTGGATGTAGGCAGAGGAAAGATGTTCGCTGCTCAACCTCTCACGGCTAGCTAAGCAAGTTGGTGGAATCAACTGACCGATGCTTTGGTTACCTAGCAACTCGCTCACGCTTTGGTTACCTAGCAACTCCCTCATTCTTCGGTCACCTAGCGACAGCCTGTTGAGTAACTTGCACCGCAGCAGTTTAAGGTTTGGACTTAAAAGTAATTTTTAAAAAGAGGCATAAAGAAAAGGGAGAGAATGAGAGGAAATCTGCCAGTATTACAGATATTTAAACCCCAAAAATAATCAATAGTCTTAGATCTCGACTGATAGAAAACCCATTCTGACTTTCATTCCTTAGTTTTCAGCCAGTCTTTGGTGAATTTACCGATATGTTTTGGATAATTTTATTGCGGGACGGAATTCTGCTTCAAACTTTTTTTTAGATTATTTCAGGTTTTCTTTAAGAATCCTCTTATGACCTCAGATTAATAGTTAGACGTATGCTTGCAAATACTCGATCCTTCACATCTGGAATGAGGTTCTATTCTTACAATTTTTATTTTTGTTTTTAAGAAATCAAACGCTTCCTTTTTGCACATCTTCCATAACATTCAGCTTTAAACTAGTTTGTCTAAAGAACATTATTCCAGGAGGCCAGATCTTTACTACACTCTCTGTGGAAAACTGCAGTCTATCTTTTATATTTTTCTTATATTTCTTCCTACTTGCACATCTCTCCTGACAGCTAAACTTGTCCATTCTCTTTCTGATTTGTCTTTATTCATAGAAGATCCTGCTGCAGGTCCCATTGCGACGTTTTGGAGATGACGGGGAATGTTTTCTGAGTCTTACAGACCGTTTGCTCTTGGGAGGAATTTGCCTGGACAGCCAGTTTTGAATTTTCTCAACTTGTTCACCATTTTCAGCACGGTGTTTTCAAACTCTGTTGAGACCTCTTTAAATCTCTTACCAGACTCTTAAGCTGCTGCACAGTTCCTCCTGCAGGCCTCCAGACAGCTCTTTGGATCCCATTATGGAGTTTCCTCTCTGTTCAATGGCCTGTGTGTGATTGTAGCCACTTTCAGTGGGAACAAATGTAGGACTGTTTTATCACCAGAAAAGCATTATTTTAAAATATCTTTAGTTTTTGAATTGTTTGAGTAACTTGAATTGTTGAAATTTACGCCCAAACATATAGAAAAACACGTCGGCTGTCTTATGTGTCCCTTTTTGTTTGCATACACCACCATTAATATTTGGATAAATGTTCTTTACACTGTTGAGCTTTGACTTTATGGGTTTTGTAGAGATTAATAAGCTGAAGGCATAATTGTGGCTGAATATTTGACTATCACAAACGTTGGAGCTCATTTGAATCGACTGGTTTCCTGGCACTGATTCGACTTTTATGCAAAGTTAGTTAAGTTGCTACAGGGTTGAGGTGCGGTACGTTCCAGAAGTTTAACATTAGTCTGCTTTAACTAGTCCAACGGCGGACAGATGCAAATTGTTCAACAAAACAGAGTGTCTTCAGTCAGAGGCTTCTTCAGATCGGCTGTAGTACAGACCTCTACAACAGCCATCACCATCTACAGTTAGTCTTTGAAGACTTTGAATTAATGGGTTACAGTAACATTTAATTTCCCTTTGGGATCAATAAAGTACTTTTCAATTGAACTGAATTTCACCTCAGCGTTGAAACACTGACAAAACCGTGTGCTCTACTAGGACAATGATCCAAAACATTCATCAAAACAGATTAGCAAATTGGTAGTTATTAAAGTTTTACGTCTTCAACAGTCAAAAAGCGTTTCCTTGACAACCATGACACTGCAGCAGAGAGGCTGTTCATCGGCCTAAAGATGACACCTTTTACGTTTTCATCACAAACGTGAGCAAAACTTTGTCAACATTCTGCTGGTGCCGGAAAACACAACTTTGCATTTTCATTAAGTGAGAAACAAAATTAAAATCACGTGTGAATATGTTTGTTTACACAATAAGTCATAAAAAATAAAAAAAACACGCCACACTATAATCCTCAAACTACTTCCTGTCGTCTTCTTTGTGGTTTAACTGGTGAGATGTGAAAAAAGTTTTTACATTGTAGGCTCAATATGGTAAAAAAAAAAAAAATCTCAGAGGCAAAAATTAGCAAAAAATAAGATTTTTCAAAATGAAGTGAAGTTATTTTAGAGATGTGACTTTACCCAGTTATATGGTCAATGGAAACGTAGCTATTTATGGAAAAGTTAATGTCTTCAGTGAAGGGAAAACAAAACAAGGTGTTGCCTTAAATCAGGCAGGATGTCTCCAATACAGTCAGGATTATCTTTATTTTGTTGATCAACTGCAGTACTCTCAGTTAGCCCAAGATGCTGATGAACCTCAAACATGAATATTTAAGTTAAGAAAGTAAAAGTGAAGTTTAGGCTTTCTTAATAGAATTATTAGGCAGCTCTTATTGTGAGTAATTATTATGGAACTAAATGAAAAACAAACGTATTCCCTTTTTTATTTTCATCTGTTTTAGTGAGAATTAGAGAAAAAAAACTCAGAATTTTCGATTAAAAATATTGAAAGGTTCAAATTGTGTTGCGTCCCACAATTTGGTCCTTTTTGGTTCTATTCAACCGAGCCGCACCAAGTGGGGAAATGAACCAGATTTAATCTTGAACAGATTTACCACCCAGGGGTGAAAACATCCTAAAAATATGTAAATACTTATCTAACCTTATTGGCTTTTTTGGAGGGTTAACAGCTTGGTAAGACACTGCTCCACTTTTATGACATATTTTTATTTAAATATTGCATATGTTAGCACCAGATGTCACATGTGAGGAAACATATGTTTTACTAAAACTGCCTTCAGCTGTTCAGGAGTTCTCATGTTTCAGACAAAAGCACTGATGCGTGAAGAGCTGACAATCTGTCCACTGCGTTATGGAAGAGAAAATGTTTTTATCCTACACAAGGTTTCAATGTTTCAGACTCTTCCACATTCAAATCTCCAGCATTGTCAGTCCAGTTCTGGCTCAAACTTTGAAAACATTTCACTTTACATTATCCACAGTGGTCAGTCTTTGACATGTACAGCAATGCACAGAGGGACGGATGGATGCATGGATGGAGGAGCAGACTGATGTATAGACATGAATTTATGTATGAGTGGACATACTGATTTATAGAAAAATTATTGCTGACATCAATGTTTTATAAAATGTGTTTAGTCCTTCCATGTTGCTTTTTGGGAATAAATCTTGCATTGCTGGAAAGCCTGTTCATTTCCCTGTAAATGGTAAAACATTAATAAGTAAACATTTGTTGACTACGATAATATTGTTGTTTGGAGAGCATTTTAAAGTAATATGTTGATAATGTAAGGTCGCCCTGACAATGACCAGTAAACTTTAACTTCGTAACTGGAAGAGATTTTACAAAGAAGCAACCGAGAAAAGATGAATAAAAACCACTTTCAACTGAAAACAACAAAATAACGGATTATGATGCATCTGTAAACTAAGTTTCCCATGAAATCAGACATTTTAATTTATTATGTCATTAATTGATTAATGTGTTTTTATAACAGACTTATTCATTAAGTGAACAGTCTGGCACCACCTTCTCCTCTTCCTGGTTACCAGTTTGGTGACCCGCATGGTGGGACGGCATCCTGTTCTCCCACCAGTATTAGTGACTGGTTACAGAATCCCATCTCAACATTTCTCTGTGTTCAGGTTGGGTCCATTGATATCAAGACTCGCTTTGTTCCAGTGAGCAACGTGTCGCCCAGCTGTTTGGCGTCAGGAGAGAAAATCTGGTAGATTTTTCATGGCTGCAATCAACATACTCAGAAATTTGAAGGGAAATAAGGAAGTTTTTTCCAATGGTTTAAGATTTATTGCCAAGAAGAATTGCTAACATTGTTTTGTTTTTTTTACCCTCTTTTGCTAATTTCATTGAAAACATGTATAAAAACACTGGTTAGAAAGTCATGTGGCCAAAGCTTAATTTGTTTTTCTTGGTTTATGCTTTCTTGAATTTAGACTTTTTTAGTAACATCAGAATCCCGTATGAAAGTAACAACACAGAAAATCTTAAAATGTAAATACATTCAGCCTGTAAAAAGAAGTCATACCACTGAAAGCAAAGTGGGAACACCAACACGGACAAACCGACGTTCAATCTTAACACGAAACAAACAAACATCCAATTAACCAGCTTTGATGTATGTGTCATGAACAGCAGCTAAAACCATTAGCACATATGAAACCGAGAACATCTGTCACATGAAACAAACCGCAGGGGGAAGCATCCCTGTAAATCACATTCATCTACCAGGAAGACAGAGACGCTCTTTAAACAAACAACGTCACTCAGACTGACAATAGTGAACTTTTATTCCCAAAAAAACAACATAATTCTAGCCTTTGGTAACTTGGAAGAAATTGTACTTTAGATATTTCATTGTTTATTTAAGTTTTGGGAACACAAGACATTGATTTTCAGAATGACAGCTTCGCAGGTGAGAGTCGGTGAAAATACAGCAGGATTCATGGCGACGCATCAAACTCAATACCAAAGCAGCTACAGCTACTTTTACAATCCTCGTTGAAGCCGCCGATAGCTAATTGAGATTGATTACACCTTTTTATCCCCCCAAACTCTGAGGTGAAATTGCCCGCGCTGTCCATCACTTCAACAACTGCTGAAAACTTGAGGCTGGATTTATCAAAGTGTTTCTAAGTGGGACGGAGATGAAAGAAGCTGCTGATTATCAAATGTCTGTCAGCTGTGAGTTCACGTTGCCATGGTGATGAGGTCAGCTGTAATAGCTCAACTTTGACAACCTTAACGTGCATTTGAGCTGCTCAATTCGCTGTGTTGCAGTTAGAAATGGAAAAACAAGGTTACCAACTGTGACATGTCATCAGTAGAGCAGGTGTTTAAATTAGCTAATCAAACCAGTGCTGTTAGATTAGCCAATAGCTGCTGTAGCTAATCGAGCTAGCAACAGCTGTCAAGTTCAGCTGTAGCTAGCTTAATTATTAAGCTAACCTCTTTGCTAGCTTACCAATTAATAATGGCAAAATAAACAGGCTTGAAAACATGAAGCTGTTAGAGACGTTCTTTTCTTTGTGTGTGAAATGTTGGGGCTGTTTTTTGGTGCTGAATCCTGATGCATTAGTGAAGCTGTTGTCAGTCAGTTGCTATGGCAACGGGTCTGTGGGTAGCTTAGTTGACTCAGAGCAAGGAAAAAATATGAATACGAACGGTTTTGAATTGTTTTTCTGCATTATTTTTTCCTTTGCTGTGGAGCACTGCTGTGAATTAATATCTCCAGGTTTAATTTTGTTAATTTAATTGTTCTACCACATCCAGTGTAAACAACGTGTTGCTTACACTGGATGTTAGTCTTCCTCAACATCAGGGGTGTCAAACCTGTTTTCATTTTGGGATGTATCAAAAATCTGAATGTTCTTAAAGGGCTGGTTGTGCCCGAATGTATTGATAAAACCATTAAATTGTTAAAATATCAATAAATAGCCGTTTGTTTCAGCATTCAATAAGTGTTATATTGAATATCCTTTTACACTGATCAGTTCATCTAGGATTTTGTGATTTTTTTTGTGATTTTGTGGTGCTGATCTAGAAATATTGGCAAGGAAATTTTATATTTGCGCTGAAGTGTGATGTTAAATGTGACTTTTAATTAATCACTTTATTGGTCACATTGACATCAAGTAAGGCTGAAGCAGCGGCCACTTAAACTGAATGTTTTTGGCCAATTTTGAGAAAAAATTTCAGTAAAATCAGAGAAATGTGGGGATCTGTCAATTTTGTATGAATTTTGCAGATTTGTGAAAAACTGGAGGGAATAATTGATGTAATTTGGAGTTAAGAGGGCCACAAAAAAAGCTACGGCGGGCCACATTTGGCTCCTGGGCCATGAGTTTGACACAAGCTCTACATTCATAGAGGAAAAAAGATGTCATCTTGTTCAGATTTCAGAACCGCTGAGCCAAGCGTACTTTCGACAGAAAGTAGATAATTACAAAAGTTAGTGAATTGCAGGTGAAAATAGCAGAGAGATAATTATAAATACCACTCTGTGTTACATAAGAAATAAAATGCTTCACAAAAATCTGGCATTTTTTCATATTAAATAGAGCATCAAATCTCAGGGAAAGCAATTTATGCCATGAACAGCGATAAAGAAAAACCAATTCAACAAGTAGCAACAAGGAACCGAGGACAGAAATTTTGCAAGCAGTAGCAAATGTCTCCAGCATTTAATCGTCTCTATGGATACTGAATGAAAATACTTTACTGAAAGTTGGGAGGTCTGATTCAACAGATCAAACTGTAATATGAATCTACCCATACAATATTTACCACATGATTGAAATAGTAAAGGACAAAAACTACAAATCTCACAAATATTTGAATATAAAAATTTGACTATTTAGTGTTAAGATGGGTTCAAAATAAGCTCATAAATCAAAGTCATACAGCTGACTTGCTGTTTAAATCCCAAGTGAAACTACTTTCTCATGACTCAGAAGTCGGTTGTGTTGTTGAAACAACTTTCTTTTATAAACTTGTTATTCCTGTTTCTGTCATTTACAGCAAAGCTGTCGCTGTCACTTGAGTGGGCAATATAACGCACCGCAAACGGCTAACATGAGTTGCATAAACATGGATTATCAGCAAACAGATCTGTTGCTATGATCACAAGAGTGATAGGACATTTTTATGAAACTGGACTTTAGCAGGGGAAAAACAACCGCCTCTCCAGTCCTGAAACCTCTTCCTCCCCATGTTTATCTTTTTATCAGACATGTTAGTTTATCTGCAGGACGACTGCCAATATATGCAGACAAAAATGTCTCTTTTTGACAACCTGTTTGACATTCCCTCTTTTTCCCAGCACTCAATGGGTTTGAGCTTGTCTGAACAACTTGGCAGGCATCACAGTGGTACATTCCTGATCCATCCACAAACTGTCCTGCAAACGCTGCTTCAAGGATCTGAGAACTGATTACTCAGAGTATTGCCAGTTAAACTCCTCAAAGTTGTAAACAGCAAAGCAAGTAGTTTTATTTATCGCGCTTCCTTGAACAGTTTAGGATAGGCCTATTGGCTCTCAAAAACATGTTCATGACATGTTTTACACAATATCAATCATAGATAATGAGACTTTATCTACTCAGTTCTGCCTATTTTAAGCTCCTTTCAGAATGAGCCGTCACTCCTGTCACTTTAAATAAGCTGCGGCTGGCCACGCTCCCTAGCCAAATGTTTACACTCGCATGTGAAAATAGCTCCAAACAGACGCACAAATTTTACAACCATACGTCTTTGAAAGAAAAAAAAAAATTATAGAATCCAGCAAGTGGTTTCTGGATGGTAAGTCAACAATAAAACACTTGTCCTTTCCAGCAGCCATTGTACAGCGCATACAGCTGTAAAGGCCATCACTATCTTCAATAACTCTGGAGAATCTAAATTTATGATTTACAGCAACATTTAATTTCCCTTTGGGATTAATAAAGTATTTTTGAATTTGACAACCAGCTGACTAAAAGTGCTGGAGCTCTTCTAGGGTTGCTAGGTAACAGGTGGAACTCCAGAGGCGTTGCTAGGTAACGGGGAGTGGCTGCTGATTTGTGATGTTAGAATCCAAAGGTTTTTGAAATGGCTTATTTCCCAAACCCACAAAAAAAAAAAAAAAAAACATTTACTTATTGCCAAAAAAAATGTCTGGATGGTTTTTTTTTATTTATTTAGAAGCAGTTGAGACTCAAATAGAAATACAAACATGTGCAAAACGTGAATTTTGCATAATAGATCCACTTTAAGGTTTTAACTTTAAAAAGTGTCAGGCAGCTTCACGTCTTCTTATGTGAAAGAAAAATAATGGCTAACAGGACCATTTCAGCTGTGTGTCAGTACAGGGAATAAGTGAGACTCCACATGTGGTCGGTTTCCTAACGTAAAAAAGATAAAAAAAAAAAAAAACCCAAACAAACAAATTACTGAGCAAATGAATATTTTTAGATGCAGTCAGACACCAGGTGCACCGTCCCACCGCCGTTGCGTCTCACAGTGAGTAAACTGAAAGTAAAGTTTAATATATTTTTGGCACGTCAAGTGTTTGCCACTTAATAGCAGAGCCGGTACAAGCTGACCTACATGCAGTAAATAGAGCAGTTCCTTTTATCTGCTATTAATCAAAGTGAGCGCTAACAAAGTGCTGCTGCTCTGTGCGGCTTGATAAGGTTACTGTATATCCTGTATGCATCATGTCAGCTTTATAATCCCTGTGAGGATCTGTGGGAGTGCTGGTGGGAGGGAGGAGGACCCTCTCTTGTCTCTCTGCATCACTGAGGACGACTGAGATAAAGAGACAGTTCATAAATAACCCTTCATCTTTCCCCGTCTGTCTCAGTTTCATATCTTCAAGCCACTCTATCAATTTACTGCACCTGTCTGTCTGCCAGCTGCCCCCCCCTCACTCCCCCCTGCCTTCCTTGATCAGCTTAAACAAGATCAATGGCTCTCTGCGCCTGACGTCACTTCATCTCAACCGGGCCGGACTCGTGTCACAACACTCCCGCTGCGATACGGGCTGTCGACTGTGTTATTCTTTCGCTTTCTTCATTTTGAGAAGCGTTTTTCGAGACGCACAGGTGTTGTCGAGAGCAGCCGTGTGGGTGGCGCCGTGAGAAATAAATGTCACTCTGAGCAAATAAATTCTGCTGTGTTCAGGTCTGTATCCTCCAGACGTTCCCCGGACTGAAATGCTGCTCTAACCTTTTGGCCCAGATGTTTCCATTCCCCCGTTCGGCTCGGTTTAATATTCAGGGACTTGGATCTGTCAAAACACATCACGCTGGGAGCGCATATTGTCGTACGATGTGTCTGGTGAATTGCAGTTTCCATGTTGAGGCGTGTGACAGCGGTAATGTTCCTCACACTGACGCCTGGGCTGGATGAAACGAAAGGTGTTTCCGTCTGTTTTCCCTCATATTCCCCCTCATGTTCCTCTTGTTTATCTGACGGAAGCAGCTGCTTAATGCAGGAGTCGTGTTCAATACCAAAACAAGAGGGGAGTTACGGCTGCAACTAAATTATTTTAGTAAGTTCTGACTCCTTAATATGTATACAGCTCTGGAAAAAATTAAGAGGTCTTAAAATGATCAGTTTCTCTGATTTTACTCTTTATAGGTATATATTTAAGTAAAATGAACATTATTCTTTTATTCTATTAACTACTGTCTCTGAAATTACAAGAAAAAATTTAGTATTTATTTGCAGAAAAGGACAAACAGTCAAAGTAACGAAACAGATGCAGAGCTTTCAGACATCAAATGATGCAACAAAAATAAGTTCATATTGATTTAGAAACAATACTAATGTTTCAACTCAGAAATCAATATTTGGTGGAATAACCAGGAGGTTTTAATTGGGTTCAGTGCAGTAGGCTCTTACTTTTTCCCAGAGCTGTATATATTCTTTATAAATTTATTAAAATGATGTATTGAAATGATTCAACTCCTTTTTGCCAGATTTTTCTTTGCAAAATATTTAAAGCTCATTCAGGTTGGATGTAGAGAGTCTATTAACCTTTTTTACATTTATTTTTGCCAAAGATTCTCAAGCAGCCAATTCTGACCATTAGTCAATTATAATTGGATTAAAAAATTGCACAATCTCCAGATTTCTAATTTAAGCCTTTTCATACAATATTAAATACCTTAAAGGTTGCAAATAAAAAATAAATTAACATCCTTTTTTTAAATGGAAAAAAAGTATGCTTTGTTTTTAATCAGAACTTACCGCAGCAGTTAGCTGCTACAGGGAAACAGAAGTTTAGAGGTTTAAACCAAACAAATCACCGATTTAAAAAATAGTGAGATTGTTTTATATATGTTCACCAGTATTTATTATTATTTGGAGTTGTTGGCTTGGTTTGCCAACGAGACTGTCGGAGCGCTTGCTGCTACTATTTTTTATTCCAACACAACAGGGATAAAAACATGTGTGTTTACACCTCAAACTGAATGTCGTCGTCAGACTCGCTCCTTCGCCGTTTCAGATTTGGGAACTTTCCCTGAAGAAATGAACTGCGGTTTCCGTCATCATCTGCCTTGACAAGTCCATTGCTATGGACAACCAGACACACAAAAACAAAACTGAACTTGGTATTCAGGCAGAGCTCTCTCTGAAGAGCTGAAAGCACGTCTTTGGTTTTTAAGGGTTTTCAAAATTTATTTTTTACTGTAGATTTAAAAACCTGTATGTCTTGTACTAGTTAATTATTGCTGATCACGAAAGAACGCAGCAGTTTGTAGTTTCTGATCTGCTCGCTGCAGCGCCGTCAGTCATTTTCAGAAGTTGACGTTTCTGTTTTGGTGGCTAACGTCCCAGCAGCAGACGTAGGGTTTTGGACTACAAGAGCACAAATAAATTTAAAATGACTTTATGACTTTCTTCAGCCACGTTCGCCTCCACTCGTCTGTTGGAGTCTGATAAAGAGCAATCAACTAGGACCAGACCTGTCCAAGCTTCTACATCCGCAAGTCTGTGAGAAATGCAACATGGAAAAAAGGTCAATCCGGTTGATTAAAACTTACTCAGCTCACTACATGCCAACTAAACTTCCTGGACAATCTCAGTGGAAGTGGTCGACATAATTAGTCCTGCAGCGGCAGGAAAACGGTGGATAATAATCATACAGAGGAGAAACCTGCTTTAATATTTGTGATTAATGGGAATATGAAACGCAGTGAGATGGTTATTTGTAGTGTCAAATGCTCATCGTTGAGTTTTTGAATTTTGATACGTTTTTTTTTTTTAGCTCTCATTACGAAATGATTTCTCTATGCATAAAAAAACCAAACGGTAAAAACATCTTTTACACTCCGAGGCTGGTGTCTTGCAGCCCAACATGCATGAAAAAGGAAAGGACAGCCATTACATGCTGCACAGAAAAACATCAGTCCACCTCTTCTTTCCTCTGATTTACCGGCGTTTTGTTCTCACAGTCTCACAGCGATTTGTAATTTTCTTCAACCCCCTTAAATTGGACCTCCTGCTTTCCAAAACACATGACCTCATTCCTCGTCTTCCTGCTGTCCCAAACATTCACCAGAGCCGTCGAAAGCATGAGACTTTGCTCCTCATCCACTCAGAAGGTTTGAATTAAACATTAATCTGTGGTTTTAATGTTTGTGAACATGTGTAACTAGAGATGCTTCTCTCTCTCTCCATTAAGAAAACGCTGGTTTTAGAGAGTATGGCTAAAACAAACAAGTTTTTATTCCAACACCCACTTACACAGAGATATAACCAAAACTCAACAAGTGGATAAAGAATGAAAACCAACACAGCTAATATGCTAACAGAAGTAGAAAAGTTGTTAAGTTTAAGTACAAAGATTTCCAAATCCAACTAATCAAAGTGTAGTTGGATTTCCAAAACTCTAATCCGCTAAATCGCTCATGTTGCGTTGTAATATGGAAAAGTAGAGACGTATTTAAAACATGTTTCCTGTTCTCTGCTTGTAAAGGATGCAAAGCTGGGTCCATTAATCAGACTCCATTGTGATGAACCAGTTGTTGCGTACATGAGGATGATTGACAGCGCCAACGCCCTCTTCCCGGCTATGATTGGTTGTTGTGCATTTGTGCACATGGCAGCAAGTTTATAGCGAGAAAGCAGAGGAGCTCAATGTTTTCACAGATGATCAGATTATAAAATAGGGACGGTTTTAAAGCTGTAAAATATTTTTTTTTACATATTTGTTGAAACTGTCACTATGTTGGTATGTATGGTATGACACAGAATCTGTGGGAAAAATGTTTTTATCTCATCTGCCATCTAACCAATCAGAGCCAGGAGTGTATGACAGCACTAAGACCCGCCTCCTGGCTCTGATTGGTTGTAGTAGCTCAGGAAGGAAGTGGAGGAAATCGATCTTTTTTACAGATTATCTGTCTCATATTAAACTGCTACGACATGGTGACAGTTTATCAAATATAAAAAAAAAAAAAAAAACATCTATAAAGGTTACATACACCAGATTTAAAGGTAGAGTAAAAATCTGAGGTTTTTCTTGGCTTTTCCATCAGCTGAAGCAGCAAGAGATCAAATGTTAGTATTTTTACTAACTACCTTGTTGCTTAGTCATTCAAGTAAGAATTTAAGAACTGCAGAGAGGATTTTAAGAATATCAATATTTAGAAATGGTTATGCCTGACTAAACCGACTCTTTAAGAAGTGTTGTACAACTTCTACAACTCTAATTAAGCCCTGTGCCAAGCTGCACAGCTGAGCTCTCCGACTCCACATCCCATCTTTGGCCTGCAGTCCAAACCAACATGCATGTGTTCGTCTGCGACTGTGTGTAGCTGCGTGTTTGTGAGCTCTGTCTTTCCTGGCACGCGGATCCCAGCTGTAGCGGTGAGGGAGAGTCTGCGCCAAGCCGGATACCCACAGGGGGCCACGCTGGAGCCAGAGGCAGCCAGCTGGCCCACCATGCTCCCTCCTCCCCCCACCAAAACATGGCAGAAACTCCCAACCAGCCTGACTCTACCTCACATCCAAACTCCTCCACTGACCTCTCAAAACTTGCCTGTTTTCCCCTCCTCAGTACATTCGGACGCAGTGAGGCTGGGCAGGCGTCCAGGCCTTGGCATGTCGGTGCTGTAAAGGTGACAGGAGTGTCAACAACATCACACTCCTGATATATAATCCTCCTCATCCCTCAGAGCGGGCTTGCACACACAGCCTCGATCAATAAATCAGTCCCGGTGCTGAACAGAAACACCACAGAGCTTTCAAGTAATGGCTGCCAGAGCAGAGACAGTGATGTCATCGTTCATTTCAGCGCTCTTTTTAGCATGGAAATGTCGCATCTTGTGATTACGAGTCCGACTCGGAGATAAACGCCAGATTGTGATGTTTTAAACAGAATGTGGGCCAACAAGACATTTAACTGCAGCTGAAAGATAGGAACAGAGACTGACTTTTGTTCCTTGAGTCGCTGTTTATTCACTGTTTGGTTGCCATAGATCTTAAACTGCCCGTTTGCATTGAAACGCTTATTGTTCACAGTCAGTTTCAGCCCACACATTATGCAGATCTCCTCCGAGCCAATCAGCTGCCAGCGTTCCACAGCGCTGGCGCTTGGAAATAGAAGAATACTTGTCATTTTGTTTTATTGTGAAGGCTCAGGAGAAAAAGTCTCCCTTGTTGTCCGGATCAGGTGAGGACAGGATGTCTTCGCTTTCGCCTCAACCGCTGCCAGGTTGCGGTTGTGTGTTTGTGTGTGGAAGTGGTCACGAGATCATGCAGGCCTTTTACGTCCCGACCTGTCCAAACTCTGCACCTTTCATGTGAAAGAGAAATGGTCCTTATTCTCCCACGCACAGGGTGAAATGCAAGTGAACACACACACACACACACACGCAGATCCACAAAGTGAGCGGACATGAAAAACACACCCAGTCGGTCCCTACAGCTCAACAGAAAGTGAATCGAATGCCGAGGAAAACGGAGAAATTCAATCAACAGACCAAAGCTGATGTATACAGGTCCAACAAATTAGTTAAATTAAAATATATATTTTTAATCAGAATCTCTCGGATTTTAATGTGTCTGCTTGTCATAAAGACTTTTAAATTAATTTGCTTCATGAATGAGGTAGGTCCGGACGATACAGCTGAAAAACATATCACAATATAAGAGTTTCATTTCAGTCAATATCGATAATTATTGATTTATTTTAAATATCTGAAATTCTCCCAAACTGGTGGTGTAACCTTTCGTTTTTATTCCACGCCATTGTTCATTCTTAAGTAGCTATGAGGCATAAACTGCTGCTGTGCCAGTTGCTCATAGGTTGTTGCTAGGTAACTAAAGAGTGAGTGTGTTGCTAGGAAACCACAGAGTGAGTGAGTCAGTCGATTCCACCAACCTAGCTTAGCTGGCTGTGAAAGGTTGATTGGTTCAAGTCTTTCCTCTGCCTACATCTCCCAGAATGCAGTGCGGTTCCAGATCGGAGTTTAGTAAATCTGTTTATTTATTGATATTGATCACTTGTCTGTCTATATATATTGTTATTCATTTGTTGTTTGGCACTAAAATGAGGCAAAAGCTGCCCTGATTTACCAAAAATAGAGACACAATTCCCAAACCTTTCAGATCCAAATTTACATAGTTTCATTTTTACAGTACAGACGGAGAAGATCAATATGACTAGAGTCTACAGCTGGTCAGTCAAACTCATTTATATTTTGGGCCATATCAAGATTATAAATGTTGTGCCAGAATGTGTTGATAAAACTCATAAATTAATAAATAGCTGTCTCTGGATTCAATAAGTACTTTTTAAAATTGAATAATATTTACAATAATCAGTTCCTCCAGGATTTTGCGATTGTCATTTTTTGCAATGATGCCAATTTAAAAACATTTGAAAGGAATTGTGTAATATTTGTTCTCATGTATAACAGCAAATTTGTTACTTGCCACATCGAACATAAACTAAAACTTGACTGAGTAAAGCGGATGCAGAAGTGTAGTAGATGTGAGAAATACTGCCACCTGCAGGTGGGAGTTAACAATTTTTGCGGCAATATTGGAATAAAATCACAGTTACGTTTTAGTGCAGAAAAATTGTGGGAATCTGTTGATTCTGGAATTGCGAAAAACTGGAGGTACTGATTGATGTAATTTGTCAATGATTAGATAAAACCTGATTTGTTTTGATTGAGAAAATAATACTCAAACAAAAAACACACAACTGTTATCTTCTATTTATGTGTCCCTCTGGAGTCTAGAGAGCCACATAAAAAGCAATGGCGTACCAAATTCGGCCCCTGGACCTTAAGTTTGACACATGTGGCCTAAAGAGTCTTTACATAGAGAATAAGAAAAAACCAAAGACTTTAAGGTGATGCATAAGACGATGAAGATGAACTGAAACTGCTGCTACAGCAACACTTATTCCAGAGTTGTCACCAAACAAACTGCAGCTAAATAAAACTGCACATCATTAGCAGAAGAAGAAAAATAACGGTCTTTTGTAAAAAAAAAAAAAAAAAAAAAAAAAAAAAAAAAAAAAAAAAAAAACATTGTTGAAAGATTTGCTTTTATTCTCTCTCCGGGAAAACTACGTCAAAAACTGCACTGATAATCGTAGAAAGAAAAACATCTAATATATATTTCACATGCTGTATAATATTTGCTACAACCTCAAAACGGGGCAATAACGCACAAGACTTAACAGTTCGCTCAAAGACATGTCCTGAAAGAAAGATGAAAGCGATTTCACGCCAAGAAATCTGAATCGTTTAACGTCAGACTGATTAGAAGAAAATAGCCAAACGGGGAAAACATCAAAGTAATCAACAGGAAATTTTTTAAAAACAAGCGTCGATGTAGATTTTCTTCTTCTGCTCAAGCCATGGCTCGTTTTTTAAATTGTGCTGCTGCTGTGGATCCAGTCAGCATCGTCACCCCTATGATTCTATGGAGTCGCTATGTGTAAACAGTACCTTACCAGAAGTCTGGGTCTAGTTCATAAGCAGATTTACTTAAAAAAAAAAAAACCTGAATGTTTTTGCTATATTGCACAACTCCACTTCATCAATTTTGAATTATTTATTTACACAGAACACTGATCTTTCATCAACCATAAATAAAATCCGTTTTAAACATCTCTTTCCTGGATTTAGCATTATGCTAAACTTCGCTACTTCTGGGGAAAGAAAGCAGTGAACTACTCAGACTCAAAAAAGGATTTTGAAGAAGAGTTGAGAAAACATCAAGCGTCAACCACCAGCTGCCAATGTTGACCCAAAGCAGATTGGGTCCGAGGGTTCACAGTCTTGTCCAGCCAAATTCTGACTGTACCATCTGTGGCCCCGACTGAAATGAGATTTACTGGGCAAGGCCGCGGTTTTGAACTCTTTGGTCATTTTGAAAGCCTGAGCTGCAGAGGAGTCACAGGTTTCTGTCCAGGACTAACTGGAATCAAACCCGATGGCGTCACTTGTTACTGTTGCAAAGTTTGAGCTGTTTATTTCTAGCGCTGTAAAAAGCTCCAATTGGCTCATCGTTGAAGTAAACATGATGTTTTTATGTGAGAAAGTCCGAGCAGGGCGACACTTTCTTATCATTATTATCCTCAGTAATTATCCATATATGCTAGGTAGATAAACTAAACAGAACAGTTCAGAATTAGCTGGAGCAATGACTGTCATGAAATGTTAAAAAGCGTTAATTTTAAACTGATGACAGGTAAAAATGTTATTAATGAAGCAAAACTGACTTTAAAATATATCCGAGGCTGACAGCTTCTCTTCACAATAACTTTTCTTGCCTTTTAAAGCTATAAAATGTTGAAAACTATCGATTACAATACAAATTTAGTACTGGATGTGGAAGTGATAATTTTGAAAACCTTCCCTTTTTCGTTAGAAAGTTTTGGCGCTTAAATGACGTAATTTTTCTGGCCACAAAACTGCAATACGAGTCACATGAACAGTAACCGGAAGTTGCCACTGGCGCAGACCACGAAGAAGAAGATGGCAACAGGAAGTAGTTGGAGGATTATGTTTTTTAATTAATTATAAGTGAACAAACTTAGTCAAGTGTGATTTTAATTGTGTTTCTTATTTAACAGAAACACAATTATTGCAAAATTGTGTTCTTTTTGACAATAGCGGATCATTGACAAAGTTTTTTGCATATTTGTAACAGAACCGCAGTTTCTGTTTTGTCTCTTCGAGGGAAAAGACGCTTCATTTCTGCTCTTCAATAACCTGACCTGTGTGGTATTTTATACTTTCAAAATATTAACTGTTTACCCTCAGTCCTTGACTATTCTTTTTTTTTTTTTAATAATGTGCAGACAAAATGCGACATTAACTGCAAAATAACAATCTCTCCAAACAATGATTTTGTTTTCTGGACAAAACAACAAGTGTTGCATTCTGACTGCAACACAAAAGAACTGACTACTAAGGAAAAAACTGAATAAACATACTGATAATGATTGCATAAGGCTTTGAAACTGATTGCCAGATAACTTTTTTTTCCCCCAGCAGATCCATGGTTAACCAGAACCCACATACAAGGTTGCACAACAAGGTAGGAGGAGTATTTCTGTTTGTTCCCTTCATCTACTGCCTGCAGCAGTCATGAATTATACAAATGTTGTGAAACTCGTGAATTTTCTGTGAGAACAGAAGCTAATTGTACGGCAAAGAACATATTTTTTATTATTTCTCATATTTTTTTGACCATAAATCTTCTTTTAATGATTGTCAACGGGTTGTGTCGATGTAACCAGTGACACTGGAGCTGCCGGTTTCAGGATATTTCGGTTAATCATTTACCCACTTACTGGAAACGTCCCCCGACTTCAAATATCTCTGCACAGGTGGGGAAAGGAAGAATGAAAGGGCTTTAAATGAATATTGACTCATCCAGACCGAGGATGAAAGCACAGATGCCATCAAACAGGTCTTCACGTTAAACCCCCAGGACAGCAGCTCCACTGCACGCTTCACTCTTCTAGTCCTGTACAACAACAAAAACACGACTATTTCTCACTAAAGCCAACTTGTTACATCATTCCCTCTTTGTTTTTTATTCTTCGTTTTATCCTCTAAAGCACGAGTCCAACCCAAGGCCCAGGGGCCAAATACGGCCCGTCGTAACTTTTTACATGGCCCATTATAATCCAAAGAGACACATAAAGTAGAAGCAAACGATAACAGTTGTGTAACTAAATGTTATTTTACTAATTTCATTAAAGCAGTTATATATTTGCTACCAAAATTTGCTTTTTCGTGACTCCACGATCTCAGAAACTCCAGCAGTCATCAGATTGCCCCTTATAATCGTGAGTTTATTGCAACTTTTTCCACAAACGTTTTCAAAAACATTTTAAGTGATGCTAACTCCAACCTGCAGGTGGCAGTATTTCTTACGCCGACATCACTGCTACCTCGGCTTTACTCAACGTAAAGTTTTCATTTGTTATAGATGTGATGAGTGACGAAGTCATATTTTGCATCATATACGAGCGCAAATATTGCAAAATTTCCTGCAGATATTTTTAAAATTTGCTCCACAAAGTCTGTTATTTCGATTTCAAAGAAAAAATAAATAAATCACATCACAAAAGCAATCAAAATCCTGGAGGGACTGGTCAGTGTTAAAATATTTAATTTTCAGTAGAACTTAACAGCTTGTAAATGGGTTTTATCAATGAAATGTAATGAGATTGATATGCATTATGTTTTTGTAGCATGTTAAATACAAAATCTTATGTATTTTTGGGCCAGTTTCTAGTCCAAATATCTTACTACACTTGAAATAAGAAAAATACTGACAAGTAACTTTTCAGCAAAATATAGAAGGTTGTTTTAGGGCAATAATTCCTTAATATTGATTTTTTTTTTATGGACAATGTATTATTTCACTTATAATGAAAATGTCTCGTTATAAGTTAAATAATCTGGTCAAACTTGTACATTTTTTAAAATTAAGAAATTATTGACTTAAAGGAAGCTTCTATATGTTGCTGAAAAGTTGATGGTAAGTCCATTTCTAAACTTTACTAAGGTATTTGTAATTGAAACTAGACCACTAAATACTTGGGGTTCTGTGTGTCAAGTCAGCAGCCCCCAAAGGAGTGAGAAATGTGTCGGCCATTTTGGCTCCGTCAGAGCTGCTGCTCATTAGCAGGCGAGGTTGACGGAGCGTCTCTTCCTCCAACGCCACCAAACATGTTCAACTTCCTCTCCCTAAGAGAGACGGAGCGCCGGGCCGAGGAGGAGGACGACTGGAGGGGAGGTGAAGGGGAAAAGCGAGAAAGATAGGAGCAGGGGCAAGGAGTAAAGACTGGAGCCGGCGGACATCATTAAGGTTGGGCGCAGCGCTGGTTTAATGAGTGCGCTCACAGCAGCCCTCCATCCTCAGTGGCGCCTACGGGCCCCCGGGTTCTGGCTCCCCAGCAGGGGATCAGGCACGTTCCATCACTGCTGAGTGCAGAGGGGAACCACAGAGGGCAAACATTTATTTCACTCTACCTGTGGAGGACACACAGATATGCCTACAACCTTAAAACCAACCAAATCTGACTCAGATTAGCACATAAAGCTCATTCACCGTCTGGTTTCCCTCCTCTTGCTGCAGCTGCAGCTGGCTCGTCACAGAAACACGACAGTAACCCTGACTTGTCCTTCATGTCACCCTGCTGCACAGGCAGCTGTGAAAAGAGCTGGGAAAAGCACATCTGGTGTCTCTGTGTGGTCCTCCGGGGTCAGCAGCACCACCACAGGTGATTGTCCTGAAAGCATTTTCCTGCAGACCTGAAGCTTTTCTCACTGAAATATAATCCAAAGCTGCATAGTACGGCTGTAATGATTCCTGTAATTTCATTATTAAAATTCCTCAAGGCAAATTATCTGCCTCGAAGCTTCGTTAAATTATGTTTTCTTATTTAATGCACCGTGTTTCAGCTGAGTGATTATATGTGTTGTGCAACGCTCTCACTACCACCTATAAGTTGTTGACAAAAGCTAAGTGGTGTTAGCATAACGTTCAATTTTCAAGTTCAGTCCGAACTTCCACTGATTGATGGTAATGTCTGGGTTTTTAGCGGTTTACGGGGGATCAGTAAGCATCCTTAAATTAACTGGTGCGATACATGACACCCTTTCTCCTCCCTGAGCTGCTACCTGGTGGCTGGATTGGAGCTAATGGTGGTGAAGAGCGCGGGGGGTGTATGTAAACAGGTAGAGCGGAGACATTCAGATATAGACGGTGCACAGCCGGCTGCTTTATGGACGAAACGGGAAATAAATTTACCACCATCCCGGCGGTACAAAGCTGGCATATGTTTCTGTGTGTAATGGAGGAGCCAAATCCCGTCGCTAACATGAATACAAAAGCTATGAATGGTTGGGAAAAGTGAGAGTTCATCTTTTAAACTGGCTGAAGATAAATACATGAACTAAAAACTGCAGTATGGGTATCTTTGTGAGCCTGCTGCTTAAATTGAACACATACTTTTAGCATTCAGCATATATGCCCCTCAAAATCTGGAAGAAGCTTCCAGAAAACTGTAAAACAGCTGAAACACTGACATCCTTTAAATCTAGACTAAAAACCCAGATGTTTAGTTGATTTTGAACCATAATAAATTAAACATTAACCAACATTTTGATGTGTAATGATGGTATTTGGCAAAATGTAATGTATAAGGTTTTCTCAATCGTTGACTATGTGGTGTCTTCTGACTTTGTATTTTTATGGTTTTATGAAATAAAGCACTTTGAACCGTGTTGTTGCTGAAATGTGCTACGTACATAAACTTGATTGTTTGATTTTTGTGTAATTTTTGCCCAGGCTAATTTAAAAAGGGTGCTATTATTGTTACAGGTTAATTTTCTAAACTACACTAACGTAATTGTTAGAGATGCACAAGTATGAAAATTTGAGCCCATGTTGATAGTTGATATTGATACTGCTGTTGTAGTAGTATTTACCAATATTTTACTTGATCAATTTTTTTATTCAATTACTCAACTATCAGATTACTAAAATAACAACTGTGGTGTTTATGATCAGTAAAGACATTCATAATGTGAGCTAAATGCGTTGTGGCTTCATAATTTCTCACAGAAAAACCTTCAACTCAGAGATGTTGTAGGGTAACACCCTGCCGACCCAGGTCATGGTTAAACACGGTGAGATAAAGACAGATGAAACGTCTGAAATGAGAACAGAGCCAGAAGGGTAAAGAGTGAACCCTGAACGATGTTAGCTTGTTCCTGACTGAATCAACACTCAGCAATGTTTGATAAGCTCCCTTTAGCAGACAGAGGCTCCTCTGATGCACAGCGTTGCAGAAACATGTTCATACTTATGTTCCTTTTTTTGCTTGCAGATACAGAGATAATGATGCGCACAGAGACACGGATACAAGCAGCGCGTTCTCGGCACACCAGGCGAGATCAATTGCAGTGAAAGGTTTCCACACCAGCTGTATTGACCCGATATGGGAGAACGGGACAAGATGAAAAGCAACAGACGAAAAGCAGCAAAAAGATCATCTGACACCAACAACTGATTGGAAGCAGAAAATGTAGAGCGAAATCAAAGGCAAGATATGAGGGAACTTGGAGAGCACAGAGATCCAGAAGCTTGGCTTTGAACAACGAGGAGACGCGACAACTCCCGCTGCTCGGTATCAAGTGCCGAGAACCACACACATTTTCACAAAGACAAACACACACGGTGTGGTCGAAGCCCCCCCCGTCCCCAAACCAGCGTGTACCCTGCCTCAGATGTTTAATTCATGCAGTCGCCTGTTTGCAGAGCGTCGGGTGTGACAGAAGACAAGGAGAAATAAAGAGGAAATAAAGTATAAAGAGGGGAAACTACATCAAAATAGCCACAGCTGGAAAATGTGTCACACACATTTGTTTCGGTTATTACGGCCCAAAATCAGGATTCAGACCTGAACCTTCACACACACATAGAGAATATTACAAAGTCGGTCTTCTATCATATGAAGAACATTTCCAGGATTAAATGACTAAAAGTTTTTCCCACATTTGTAAAGGGAACACAGCTAGTGTCTCCACAGGTCTGCCTGTCAATCCTCCACTGCAGCTGATCCAGAACGCTGCTGCTGGTGTTCTAACTAAAACCAGGACGTTAGAGCACATCACCCAGTTCTACAGTCCTTACACTGGCTCCCTGTAGCTCAGAGAATAGACTATAAAATACTGTTGTTAGCTTATAAGTCACTGAACGGCTGTTGTTGTATCAACCTTCTGGTTAATGTCTACTTTGCATCCCCAGAACAAAACAGAGAATCAGCATTCAGCATCTATGCTCCACAAATCTGGAACAAACTTCAAGAAAACTCCGAAACAGCCGAAACAGAGTTGCTTTAAATCTAGATTAAAACCCACCTGTTTAGAGTTGCCTCTTGGAACACTGATCAACATATTTGATTATGGTATTTGACTAAATTCAGTGTTTATTTCTGCTTCATGGTTGTTTACAGTTTGATGGTTTTAAGGCACTTTGAGCCGCCGTGCTCGATACAAGTAAACTTGACATGGATTGTCAGATCTGGCCACATACAGAATGAGTGACAGTCAGAATCAAAGCTGCAATAAAAACTGAAGGAGAGAAAACAAACACAAATCAACAGCAACTCTGGGAATCTCTTCTGATCAGGACCAAAAAGCCCCGAGTGCTGACAGGGTTTGCTTCGAGTCTCAGCAGAGGCCGGCCAGGGACTGTCTGCAAGCGATTTTCTGTCATATCTCTTTTTCTCTTCATCCCTCACGTCTGCTCTCCAGCTAATCCTCCCTACACACACACACACGCACGCACACACACACACACACACACGCACACGCACACACACCACCTGACCTCGCCTCAGTGGAACTGCCGGAATAAAAACTATAAAAACTTCCAATTCTGGTTCTTTAACAGATCCTGTTTAATGTAGCATCCTGGCTGATTTGTTTGTCCTCTAAATCAAGAATCCTTTATTTTTCTTATCTGTTCACACATCATAAAAGTTGGTTAGGTAACGTTCAGCGTCATAAACCGGGAGCTCAGAGGCTCTCAGTTTATGATGCAGAGACCTTAAATTGACATGGCAAAAGTCAACTCGTGATCAGTAGAAAATCATTTTTTAGAAGGTCGTCTATCATATTTTACCTTTAGAAAACCTCAATGATTTTTCAAAGTGAGTAAGCAATTCTAAAAAACACGTTTCTGGGAAAAAAAAAAAGCCTTTTCGGTCACAACCAATGAAAATAAAGAGCCTGCTATGACCAGGTAATGCTCTACCTTTGCAAGGATGGATGTGTGTCAGCTAAGGTGAACATTACAAGCAAAAAGCTACCAGAATAATTTATGTAACTAACGTAGCTTCTTTCCATTACGATAAACAAGACAATACGTTTACCAAACATACCAATCAGGGAGCAAAACTGCAGAGAAAACTCCCAGAGTTTTAACTTTTATTGTCCCCTCTTAAAAATAAATGCCCATGAATGACTACATATTTACCCACAATTATCAGTTGAGGATGTAGCTTGTTTTTCCAGAGTGTTTAACATTTTAGGGCCGAATGACAACAACAAAAGGGCTTAAAACACAGCCTGATTATGTGGAAAAAATTTGACTTGCACAAAAACTGCATAACCTGCCAATATAAAATAAGTTAGCTTGGTGACAAAATGAGTTGGGAGAAAAATGAGTACTGATGAGTTTTTGTCACAAGCATTCTGTAATGAATTAGAGGCAGACTAAGCTTGCCAGTGCGCTCTTAAATACTTCCATAGGTTACTAGTTTGTTAAATCTCCAAGCTACAGAACTGATTTCCTTCTCATTTTATTAGCGAGAATTCAAGCTGTCATTGTGCTTTCCACTTATGTCAAAGTTTGGCTTTGGTGCTTTCTTTTTTATTATTATTTTACATATTTCTCAAATTCACAATTCAAAATATAAAGTTGTCAAAATCCAGATTTTTCTTTCCTAATCACAGATATGTTCATGTTCTATAAATCTGACTTTTTATATCATAAAATTGAGCCTTTAGAACTCTCACAAGTATTTCTATATGTTAATTAATATGTTTAATTAATTTTAATCAATCACAGAAACAGTTCATTCAAGGGCTTTTTTTTTTGCAACAAAAAGATAAACTAAGTTTAAAAGGGTTGAGAAAAATCAAATGTGAAGATATCGTGTACCAATTCCTGAACTGCAACATTTTGTAACTACGTCACTGAATCATTCGAGGCGCCATGATGGACGTCGGAAGTGAGGCTCAGGAATATTGAACTAAGCGACTGAAATTGTTTTCCAAAATTGTTTTTGCCAGTTTATTTATGGTTTCTACTAGTTCGAGTAGAGCTAATTTCTCCGTGAACGTAACACACCTGGTTGGGGCTCATAGTATTTACAAAAGTTGGAAACAGCTAGCTTAGAAACCGACCCGTACCTCCTCCCTCCTAATTAATGATTTTGCCTGAATTCACACCACATGATTAACACACTATGTCATGAACCGGAGCAGTATTAAAAACATACAGAAGACGAAGTGCTAACCAGTTTTTTTCATACAGGCTATATAACACTGTTTCCATGGTTACCAATGGTTAGACGCTAACTTCTATGCAATGCAATATTGGATATCAACTTTCTAATCACATTTACTTATAAAGTTTATGAACGTTAATCTTCTTACCTTATAAAAGTGTTCGGTGCAAATCCGTGAGCTGCCAGTCAAAATGATTAACGGCTGCCTGCTATCCATCGCCGCCATCTTTCTTCAGTAAAATTCAAAATATAAAACAACAAGTTTGGTTTGTATCCTTGTCTGTTTACACAGCCGACCCCGCAGCACCCGATAGCCATTGTAAAGTGAAATCAACTAAGCAAAAGCGATATTAGGCCACTAGATGTCTGTTTTTAGACGGGCTTTAACGTCCGTCATGGCGGAGCGGGCCGAGTTTCGAAGAGCGTGACGTCACGTGGAGAGTCAATATGGAGAGTCCAGAAGGACAAAATGTTCAGACATGTCCAAGGTAAGGCAGGAAGGCTGAAACTCTGGATAGATCCCATCAGTAACAGGGACTGATACTCAACCGCCAGCCAGGTGGTGTATTTTATTAGTATTATTAATAACCTAGTTAGACATTTTCTGGATGAAGATGAACTCCAAAAAATAAAAAATAAATAAATCATCTCCAAAATCCACAGCCAGCTTTAGAAGTCACGTCCTTTACATGCTGATATAGGAGACAGTCTGCATCTTTCATGAAGACAATGGCTTTTATATAGGTCAATGCATGGAAGTACCCCACTGTCTGGCTGGTCTAGTTCAGAAGAGCCTGAAGACAATTTTCAGACAATTACATTCAGCCCTCCCCCCACTCACTGCCCCGCTGAAGCCCCCCATCTCCAGACGGCCTGCTTTTCAGAGGGAGAGCTCCCAAAAATTATACTCAAGTGACATATTTGTAAAAGTAAAAAGTAGCCATCCGAGAAATTACTCAAGTCATTTCTGACATTACTCACAAAATTTTGACAGAAATTTGCTATGACTGTTTCTGCCTACAGCAGAGGAGGCCAAGCTTTTTGTCACATGGGCCAGAATTGAAGACTTAAATGTAGAATAGAAAAAAAAGGAGCAAATTTCTGCCAGAAACTCAGAAATTATATACAAAACTTGGAAATTTTTAAAGAAAAATTTCAACATCTTAAATTCAGAAATTTCCAACGTTTTTGTAGAAAATTTCAACTTTTTGCGCAAATCTAAAACTTTTGGAACTCAGAGTTTTCTTCTTTTTGTTTGAAAATTTCTGAGATTACTCTCAAAATTTCTGAGTTTTCTGACAAAAATGTTCTATTTTTTTTTTTACAATGGCCCCAACATTCGGTCGGCGTTACCAAAATATCTCTGCTGTTAGTGTGACACACCAGAGATGAACGAGTTAAAGTACAGATGCAGACATCTGTATTTTGTTCCATGCTAAGCACAAACACGCCTCACAGTGTGCAAAGTCACATGAGAATAAGCACAGTAAACAGAATACATTGAGATTAATGACTTTATTAAATATACTCATCAGTATTCTCATTGATATCCATCATTAGGCACCTTACATGTAGATCAGCGGGGAGCTGGGCCGCTCACATGCCTTTTTAGAACAACAGAACTGAAACATGCCGGCAACAAGGCCCAAACTGAAACCCTACTTCAGTTTTTCGCTTTAGGTTGTAGTTTTGTTGATGCATAGCTAGCATTGGGTTTCTACTGAGAATGTATCGTTTATGTAAATCCCACACAGTGTCTGTTTGTGCATGCCTTACATACACACGCACGTGTGTGTGTGTGTGTGTGTGTGTGAGAGACATATTGTGCAACATGAGGTTTGTTCTGCCGTTCTTTAACACGTATCAGTGTCTTGGTGCCAAATGTCTTGGAGGGTGTTAGGAGAAGTGTGCCGGTTCAGGCAGGTTCCTGGACACCTCGGCGCAGCGGCTACGTCTCGAGCTGGTTATACCTGAAAGTCGGAGCCAGGAACACAGTGGCAGAGTTCCCAGCATGCCTCTGGACGAGGAGCTACTCTGCAGCCTGCGAGGAGGGAGCGAACAATCTGCAGCACGGCAAGAAATAAAAAATTACCCCGGCTACAGATCAGGTTGATACACAGCTACTGTGCACGAGAATAATCTGAATTTCTGTGTTATTTTTTTAAAAACACACCTGGATAACTCAAAGTAGCGAAAACACATCAGGTCCTGATACTTTATTTCATCCACCTGTTTTCTTCAGGCCTCAGTAAAAATGGAGTCTTGTTCTTCCCACGTCGGGTTTCATCCCGACTCGCGTCGTTCATTTCCGCCATTTTGTGCCAACAAGCTGATTATTTTGCACCCATTTACTTAAATATTGGGACTAAGTTTTGACATGTTGTCACATAATGTAATTGTATTTTTTCAGATTTTATTTTACATCCTTGTTTGCTGCTCTTGGTTGGGGAAGGTAAAGCCGTCGCCATGGTTACTAAGGATGAACGACTCGATGACTCGACTCAACCAGCTGGGCTTCCTTAGATAACCTTGTGCCAGCTGGCATTATGTGGTCAACTGGATACGACTGAAGCAGGAATAAATTGGTTATTGATAATCTGATCGGATTAATTTGGATGAATGGGAGAGAATTTGTTTAGCTGATATGAACCGGATGGGTTTTTCATGCAAACTAACAAAAGATGATCATTTTCAGTGAATCTTTGAGCTGTAAACAAACTGAACCCTGGAAGAAGTGACGTGTCGGATGAGATTACCGCTTCAAGCTGCTGATAACTCAACAGATTGGATCAGCTCTCGCTTTACAGAAGCATTTCCCCTCATCAATCTCTGTTTTCCACTTTCATTTTGAACACTTTCCCAGCCTGGAGTCAGCCGGTGGGGGGAAACTCCAATTTGAGCTCCATCTTTTCCCCTTCCTGCTGAAACACACGAACGCAGCGTCTCCCCCCAACTGTGAAATAACCAGTTGTGCTTTAGCCGAGTGGCTCCGACTCTCCGTGGCCGGCCAACACGCTCAGACGCTTCCTGGAGGATTCTGCAATCCCTGACGGTCCAGGAGAACTGATCGATACTATCCAATCAGCAGGCATCTCTGTGCTGTCCGACACACGAATGGCTGAGCGACGAATGAAATCCCATTAAATGCACGGCGTCCCGGCGGCGCCCGCTTCCTGTAGACCAGGGTGTAAAAATGTTTTGTCACGTGCGCCAAAAATGTAGATTCAACCGTATTCACAGGACAAGAAATTATATAAAAAAAAAAAACTAAAATTAAGCAAATAAATCGCCAAAATATTTATTGTAGGTCCAAAACGTGAAAGGGATTTTAGCGACGCTGTGTTACAAAATCTTACCGAGTATTTTTGGTTTAGTTTCTAGTGAAATAAGAAAAAACTAGCAAGTACCTTTTCAGCAAGAAATATGAGCTGTCATGTCAATAATTCATTAATATTGATTTTTTTAAAAAGTGCTAGATCCACTGGCAGATTATTGTGCATTTAAAAATACATTTTCCTATAAGTTAACTAATTCTGTAGTTAACTTATATAAATATAACTCATATATTTAGTAATTATTCACTTAAAACAAGCTCATATTTCTTGCTGAAAAGTTGCTGGTAAGTTAGTTTTGTCTTATTTAAAGTGCACAAAGATATTTGCACTAGAAACTAGACCAAAAATACTCGGTAAGACTTTTGTGTTTTTGCAGTGTAGGGCCATTACAGATAGAAAAAGGTTGCAAATATCTGCCAGAAACTGAGATTTATCGCAGAAAATTTCTAGAAATTTTTCAGCATTTGAAATAATTTCTGACAATTTCAACGTTTTTTTTCTTCTTGCAAATCTTCGACTTTTGAAGCTCAGAAATTTCCTTATTTTTTCTAGAAAATTTCGAGATTACACTCAAACTTTTTGACAGAAATGACCCACTTTTCTTTTTCTTTTTGTACAATGGCCCCAATACGGCGTAGTAAATTCTGCTGTATAAAAGGAAAACATCTAGTTTCTAGTTTCTTTTGTGCTCAGTTGATTAAATTTATCTTCAGTAGCAACAACAGGATTTGCATCGCTTTCTTTCAAAGCGCTCGCTGTATTTGTCAAAATTTAAGAAAAAGTAAAAGCTGATTTGGCTGCAGCAAAGTTGGCTTTTCAGTAAAAGTCTCCTGGTTTTACCTTTTGTTAAATCTTGGTTATAAAAAGACGAATACTTTGTGTTGTACTTCACATTTTCCTGTACGAGTAAATCATATTGGCGATCATTTTTAACCTGATTACAAATGAAAACGTTTTAATCTGAACAGGAGCAGCTCATGCTACATCAGCGTGGATGAGAGCGTCTCTCCGAGACGCCGACACTGAGGCCGTTATACCGGCGGCTACATGTCGTATTTACACATTTCGAGGAGAAGGAGTTAACAGTTCGGCTTCATTACAGACACATGTGCTTCTATATGCAGTTTAAATGCCTATAATATCAACAGTGAGTGGCCATAGTTCACATTTACAGCAGAGGTTTAAGTTACTGATCACACTTGAACGACGATCCGCCTCGCAAAGGTTTTTTTCCCTTTGGCTTTTTGTCGAATCACAGCTGAGAGATTCAGAGTTTCAGGTTTTAAACCAACACAAAGAGGGAAATGACAGTTTGACTAAATCTGAGGTGTGGCGTACGCCGAACTGACCCGACCAAGAATACCTCTGGTTCCTAGCACACTTGAACTGAGACGAAATAGTTACGCTTGTTTTAAGTCAGTAATTCTCGACTACAAGACGTAATGCCTCCACTTAGAAACAGTAAAAATGTGCACAAATGATCTTACTGAAAAGTTACTTGTGAGTTTGTCTCATTTCTGGTGGACTCAGATATTTGCACCAAGAACTATAGACCAAAATAACTTGGTAAGATTTGGTGGTTTTGCAGTGCAATGAGTCTCTTTTAGTCTGCACTGAAAAAACACAAGAACTTTTCAACAAGAAATAGGAGTTTTATTTCAGTCAGTAATTCCTTATAACACTGATGAAATAAATGACTTTTTCTTTTGGTAGATTATTTAACTTACAACAAAAAATTTTTCTCATAAATTAAATAATCTGCCAGTGAAACTAGAACTTTTTTTTTAATCAACATTAAGAAATTATTGACTGAAATAAAGCTCCTAAACTAACTACATAAGTTAGTTTCGTATTAGGACAAATGTACTAAGATGTTTGCATTAGAAACTAAAAAAAAAATACTTGGTAAGATTTTGTGTTTAGATAGAAAAAGGAGCAAATTTCTGCCAAAAACTGAGAAATTTTCTAGAAAACATTAAAATCTGGGAGTTTACTTACTGGAAGTGAAATAATCAGCCAGGGCTTTTCCATCAATATTAATTATTGGAATTACTATTCATCCAATAATTAATCCAGGAATTACTGACTGAAAAGAAGCTCCTACATCTTTCTGAAGTTATTTTCAAGTTAGTTTTGTCTTAATTCAAGTTTGCTAAGATATTTGACCTAGGAACTAGACCAACTAGACCAAAATGTGCAACATCCGAGTCTGTAGGTGTACACCACACTTTTCAGATTCTTACGTTTCATTTTTGCAGAATATTTCGGCTCTGGTGGCTTTTGCTCGCCGTCGTCACTTTTCAGATTTTTATTTGTAAATAAAGACATTCCTCCCACTTTGTGCGTCTGAATCCAAACGTTTCAGCTTTTAAAAATGACAAAACAACAAAGTTCAAACACTTTTGCGAGGCGCCGTGTATTTGGTTTTAACGAGTAACAAATAACAGCAGGACGAGCTTCGGCTCGCAGCACGTCTACACTTTCTGAAGATAACTTTTCTAAAAATAGTTCCAGGCGCCGCGATGGAAAAGCAGACAAAGCAATACGAGGCAGAGGAAATGAAAAAGCGGCTCCTCTTTTGTCATCTCTAACGTCTTCTCTTCTCTTCCTCTCCTCATTAGAGTGAAGGATCTCGAGTCAAAACATTTCCTCGTTCCCAGAGCCGCTTCTCCTTCTTTTCTTCCCGATCCACAAATTAATTTAACTCCCAGAATCCTTTTGGGGACGACGAGGGAATTTCCTTTTTGCACTTTCATCTCCCTCGAATTGTTTTCCCTCCTGGATTCAGGGGAGTCCAAACTTTCAGCCACGTGGGCAGAAACTGCAGCATCAAAAGTGAAAAAAGTCAAGACTACATGAAGTAGTCTGGTGTGTGCTACAGATCTAAAACATGACAGAGGTTTCTACAGAGGTGCATAAGAAAAGAGGCAAATTTCCGCTGGAATTTCAGAAATTTTCTGATTAATCTCAGAATTTTTCTAGAAATTTAAAAAAAAAAAATTCTGGCTTTTTGAGATCAGAAATTTCCTTCAATTTCTCTAGAAAATGTCTAAAAGTACTCTGAAAATTTCTGAGTTTTTTGACAGAAATTTACTGCCAGTAGGACGCTGCTGCAGTAGATTTTGCATGTTTACAACTAGTCTTTTGAGCTCAATTGATTAAATTAATTTTCAGTAATCAGAACTGGATGTGGGCAGACGAACCAAACATTGTGCTCAAGTTATAGGAAAAAGTAAGAGTCCAAAAAGTTACTCAAGTCGGAGAAAAAAAGCGTTTAGTAAAAAATTTACTCAAGTACTGAGTAACTGATCAAATTATCAATCACTTAATATTTAAAAACTGCATCATCAGATGAACCGAAATGTACATTTAAGTGGAAATTTTGATATTTTAAGGATGAAAATGAAAATAATTTGTATAAGTAACAAAAAAATAACATCAAGCAAAATAAAATTTTCCCAAATCAGTTTCTTTCAATAAAAAAACTTATAAACTTTAACAAAAACTGCCGGTTTGTGTCTGTTTCTGGTGAATTTTTGGTTAAAACATGTTAGTTTTTCATTCAGTGGGCAGAAAAAACAGAAGTGTTACTCAAGTAAAAGTAAAATGTACAGCGTAGTAAAAATACTCCTAAAAGTAACTTTTTACAAAAAAGTTATTTGAGTAAATGTAAATAGTTAGTACCCAACTTTCAAAACGCAGAATTTATTTGACCAAATTAGTGCATCAAATTTGTCTCGTCAGTAAAAGTTTCTTGATTTTTTACCTCCATTTGAAACTTAGTTATGAGAAGTCTAATAGTTTGTTGTACTTTACATTTTCCTGTCAGAAAATTATGTTTCCAATCATTTTTATTCTGATCACAAACCAACAGTCTGAGGATCAAACTGTATAGTTTTTGGTTTGCAGTTTGGACACCCCTGACCTGGGCGACCCGGTCCGTTTTTTACCCCAGAACCTGTTTTTCCAGCCTCCTGGTTCAGAACACAGATGGAGTAAAAAGCATAGAGCGACATGGACACTTCACCACGCATCATCTAACACTTTGTGATGGGGTCATTTCACAGGATGACACACAGAGACCAGAGCACAAACACGCGGCGGCGGCGGCGGCGGAGTAAAACGCATCACTCTCCGAGGATGAGGAGGAAGAGGAGGGCTCAGCAGAGGAGGAAGAGCCGCAGACGGACACAGGGAGGAGACGCGCTGAAATTATTGTGCAGCTACAAAGTAAACGGTGCAAAAACTTCCTTCATAAATGTTCCTTCATGAATCAAGTGTGCAAATCTCTGCAGTCTGTGAGAATCTCAGTCAAGCTTGAAGGAAGTTGAAGCACTGGACTGAAAAAGGCCAAAAAAGAGACGGCAGGACGTCTGCAGGGGGAGAAAAGACAAAAAAAGGAAGGTCTTCTATTCCAGGATCGGTCTTTGTGGAGAGAACCGGACCTGTGAGGCGAGGAGCTTCGACTGGAGGAAGTTCTGGGTGGATGTGAGGAGGAGGAGAGGCGGCGAGCGTCGGGCCTGATCCGTCCGTCTACGGCGAAGACGGAGAGCACTCCAGAGACGCTGCGGAGAAACGGAGCAGAGGGAAAACGTTACCAAGCCGTGGAAATACGACACAGCTGGAGGAAACGGGAAGAAAACGCAGCAGAACCAGAGCAGGACGACTCCAACTTACTGTTACTATGGTAACGGTAGTGACAAAAGGTATTTGACTGAAGTACTGATCAATCATTTAACTGAATGATCAACTAATCATATTTAATATTAAATATTTTTAAACATTCAATGTTGAAAAATATTTTTTAAAATTGAAATATTAAAAAAAAATATTTAAAAAATAAATACATTTCAAAAATACTAAAATATTGAATATTTTCCATATTCAACTTGGAAAAAAATATTTCAATATTAAAAATATTTAAATGTGTTCATATTTTTTATATTTCATATTAAATATTTAAAAACAAATTTTAGTAAGTTTTCAAAAAATTACAAATTTTGAATTAATATTTAAGAATTACATCATTTGACGGATCAAAATATAAAGTTACATGGAAAAGTTGATATTTTAACATCCAAAATGGGAATAATTCAGATAAATAATTACTAAATTACGTTGGTGGATTAGGGCCACACTATGCATGAAGAATAAAATAAAATCACAGGAATAAAGTCATTAAAATGAGAATAAAGTTAAAATATTATGAATTAATTGTGAATGAATTATTATTAAGGATAAATTTGTGTGACAAGTCAAAATATGAGAATATTCAACATTACGACTTCATTCTCGTATTATTTTAGCTTCACTCTCATAATATGAATATTCTCATAATTGTCTACATTCTCATTACTTTAACTTTATTCTGGTAAAACTAGAACTTGATTATTGCACGACTTTATTCCATTATAAACATTTTATGTTTTCTTAGTCTGGACCTAATGCTCTGTCGTAATTACAAAACTAAATCAGACTAAAGAAACATTTCTAAAAATCAGTTTTTTTATTTGAAACTTTAACCGTTTATGGTGAATTTTTGGTTAAAACATGTTTGTTTTTCAGTCAGTGGGTAGAAAATCCAGAGAAGCAAGAGAAACGATACTTCGTAATAAAATTACTCAAAAGTAAATAATCCTAAAAGTACTTTTGTTCAAAAGTAACCAAACTGAGTAAGAGATCCTGATGGCTGAGAGGAAGAACTGCACAGTGAAACCAAACGAAGTGACGAGAAAAGAAATGAAGAAGTTGAGATCAAATAGGAAAAAAAAGAGAAAATGGCTAAGATAACAAGCAGAGAGGCAGAAAAATGGATCTGCGGGGAGGACGGGATTAGAAAAATAGAAGTGAGAGCGGGGAGATAAGAGCGACGGGATGAAAGGGAGGAAGAGGAGGAGCGGGGGAGGCAAATGAAAAGAGGAGACATAATTATAAAACGGCAAAAGAAAATCAATGCAGAGGGCATCGCTTTCAGGAGAGCGGCGGCGCGTCCGTCAAACGCTTCACACACAAACACAGGAGCTCCTCTCCGAACGAAGACAACAGGCCGAGAGACATTTAGAGCTCAGCTGAAGCGCGTGACGATGAAGATGCATGGCAGCCGGCTGCTTTTGTTTCAGGTTTTCGTGAGGACAGAGCCGCGCCTGTGAGTGCGTCTAGAGGAGGAAGAGGCTCCACTTAATGAGAGCTGCAATCCCACAAGCATCAAATAAAAGCTCTGAGGCCAGTGTGTTCATCTATATGGGTTACTCAGAGTCCCGGCAAACAATAAAACCTGATTGTTTTCTTCATCGGAGCCTCTTCACTCTGCTGGTGCTGAGAACACTGCAAAAACACAAAATCTCACCAAGTAGGTTTGAGTGCAAATATCTTAGTGCACCTGAAGTAAGACAAAACTCAGCAAGTAACTTCTCATCAAGAAATAAGAGCATGTTTTAACTCAATATTTCCTTAAAAGTGAAAGATTTGCAAGAAAAAACACATTGAAATTGTCAGAAATTAACAAAATAAATAAAAAACAGGGAAATTTCTAAGTTTTTTTTCAAAACTTTCAAGATTTTTCAGAAATTTGTGAAGAAATTTGTGAAATATTGACAAAAAAAAAGTTCTAGTTTCACTAGCAGATTATTTCATTTATAACACAGGAAAAATGTCTTTTTAAAAGTGAAATAATCCAGACCGTTTTTCATCAATATTAAGGAATTATCTACTTAAATCAAGCTCCTATATCTTGCTCAAGTGTTACTTATAAGTTAGTTTGTTTTATTCAAAGTGCTCTAATGTATTTCAACCGGAATCGAGACCAAAGATACTTGGTACGGTTTTGTGTTTTTACAGTGCAGGTGATGAAAATTCAACCATTTCTTCATCCTCATCCTCATCATCGACTATCCCTGCGAAGCGTCAACACAGCTCAGCTGAAAAGCATGTAAACACAACGCCAGCCAACACACACCCTCACACACACTCCTGTTTAACTGAATTAGCGCTCGCCGGTGTGGCAGGACCACACACACACACACACACACACACGCACACACGCACACGCAGACAGATTGGAGGAGTGAAATTCATAACAGTCGTAGGAGGTCGTGGACAAGCTGTCAGCGTGTTTAGAAGTCTCTTTAAATCCCCTCCTCGCTCTGAGCTCCTCACAAAAACAAAAACTAAACGTCTTTATTTCAGCTGCAGCTTGAGTTAACGCACTGCTGCGTTTAAACAAACTAAATATGACTGGGATGTTTCCTTGACATTTAAAACTCGTGCATTTTGACTGCAACATCCAGGCACATTCAAGAAGCAGCAAAAGCAAACAAATGTTAGTTTTGTTAAGAGGCAGCTAACGCTAAACAAAGCTAACATCGCAACAGGAGCTGTTGAAGCAAAATGACGTTGAATAATCTGTGTGTTTGAAATATGTCTAATATTCTTCTGAGCTGAAGTACATTTTTTATGTGAATAGGCGGCAGATGTTATAAATGTATACATTTTTCTGCTCCTTTTCATTCATAATTGTTTTTAGCAGTTAGATGAATAAATGAAAAATGAAACGAAATCTTTAGTGACGCAGCTGCACGGGATTAACTTTGTGTATTTATTCTAAAAACAAGAGAAGAGGAGCATAGTGATGACTATACAAAGTGTTTGTTTCACAACATTACAGACCAACAAAAAGAGGTTTTGATCTACAAAACAAATATCTGGATGCGAGAATGAATAAGAGCGACCATAACAAAATAAAAACTATTTAAATCAAAATGACTTTCAGACCCGTAAATGTTTGTAAACATCTGATTTCACATTGTTGTTACCACTGCTCTCCCAAACAAACCTTTTTCTGCTTCCTCCTCTCAGCACCACTACTTTAAAGTTTTTAGCTGGAACGTTGGTTTTCAGACGATCAAAGAGATAAATTAAAAGTGAAGCTCTTTGCACCTTGCATGTTTGAGTCGCAGCTGCTCCAGCTGTCAAGGACATAAAAAAGGGCAGAGCGCTCTGCCAATCTGTTCCTCCACGTAATAACTGTAATCTGCCCAGCTGAAATTAAACAGACCGGCGTGTGGAAGCTTCTCTGGCCTAATTATCATGTGTGTGTTTGCCAGTTGCAGAATCTGACAGAAAAATTACAATCCTGCCTCTGTTGTGTGCGATGGAGGAAGCTCTGGTTATTAAACAAAGAAATTATAAAGCCCAGCATCACATTTACGTCTGGGAGGGAGAGGAAGGCGACAGGTGCAGGTGTTGATCTGTTATCACACACACACACACTCCAGATTTCCTCCTTTATTTTCCAACTACTAATTTTTTTCCAGGACGATTACTCCCTTCTTCCTCCTACCAGGCGTCACTCGAGGCTTCGGCTTCCTCTTCGCTCCATGCATTTGTAATCAGGGATTTCTCGGCTTAATCAAAGCCCGCCTTTGCGTGCAGCTACACCTGTCACCTCTCTGCTGGGCTGGAAATCACTCTGTGCGAGATTTTCCTTGATTTCTTTAAATTTTGTAATCAAAAACTCAAACTTTAGAGTGGTTTGGATCAATATTTATCTTGCAAAAGACTTTTCAGGCGTCCATTTTTTTCCTAATTTTTCTACTTTCTCAAACGCAACACTCACATGTAATAAAACTCGAGGCCCGTGGGCCAAATCCAGCCCGCCACAGCTTTTTATGTGGCCCTGTAGAGTCTAGACTAAACACTAAATGTGCTTAAATATTATGTTATCAAATAAATCCAGTTTTTATCCGTTTACTACCAAATTCTATCAATCAGTCGCTCCAGTTTCTTGAGGATTATCACTGAAATTCACACAAATCCCCAAATGTTTTGCACTAATAATTGGGTGGTTATTGCAGAGTTTTCTCAAAAATTGTCAAAAACTTTCTCACTTGTACCAAACACCTGCTTCAGATTTAATTTATGTCATATTATAGTCCATGATCTATACAGCGAGGAATAAAAAGTCCCTTTTACCGTCAGAAATAAGTGAAAATATTTCCAAATTAGTACCACAAACACTTTGTTTTTTATTGCAAAAAATCCTAAAAAGAATCACGAAATCCTGGAGGAACTGAAAAGATGTTCATTATTATTAAATTTTTAAGAATTAATTGATATTTTAACAGTTTGTGAACAGGTTTTATCAATGCATTCTGGCCCTTTAAGAGCATTCATTATCCTGATTTGTCCCAAAGTGACACTGCTGGTAAATATAGACAATACTTAGTCTATATTTATCTTCCTCTCACAAATAATTTATTGATTTATAATTATTTCATTATTATTGCCTCTCCACACTAATATCATTCAGATTACATCATTGCTTACTCTCTCTCTCACTGTTGATAATATTCACTAATTAATACAAAATATTTCTGTTTTGTTTGCTTGTAAAACAAAATAAACTGCTGATCAGGATATTATAAAAGTTCATAACAATGTCTGCCTGGAAGAACAACAGAAAGAAAAGCATTAAAACTTCTTTCAGCTCTGCAGCTGCACTGATTTTGTCCCTCCAGTACCAATTATATACTGTATCAATTCTCCAGCAGAGCTGCAACTTCTGCACAAACTATCAAAAACACATAAATGGTGTTTTTATTTGCAAAAGCAGCAGCACAGCACATTGTTCTGCTGCTATGTCTGTGGAAATATGTATTAAAGCGGGTCTATAAAAGTGAAAAAAAGAGACAAATAGTCTTTAAAAGTGTTTTAAAACTTTCCACGTTTTTGTGCTTCCATTTGGGTCTCTAATATTTCTTAAAAACAACCCCCAACACTAAAAAAAAGACGTTTCAAAAACCTCCAAAATGTAATGTTGCAAATCAGCAGGCACAGCCTGTTACCTAGCAACCCCAACATGTTACCTAGCAACCCAAAATGGAGTTCCAGCACATTCAGTCAGCTGATTTTATGACTGGCTGTGTTGTACAATGGCTGCTGGAAAAGACAAGTGTTTTGTTGTTGACTTACCATTCAGAAACCATTTACTGAATTCTTGCTGGTTGTGCAGGAGGCTCTACTTCTGCTTTTCAAAGACATATGGTTGTATAATTGCACATCTTATTGCAGACATTTTCACATGTGAGTGTAAACGTTGAGTTGGGGGCATGGCCAGCAGCTTATTTAGGTTTAAAGTGACGCGTCTCATTCTGGAAGGATTTTAAAATAGGCAGAACTGATCAAACTAAAATATCATTAATCTAAATGTTAGTGAACATGTTTTCTGTATCCTAACCTCTCCAAGGAAGCACTCTAGGTCATCTATATTCTATCAAAGGAGTTTGAAAAAAATAATTCATGGTTTTATTACATCTGGCTTAGATTATAGTAATGCTTTCTATGTCTGTCTGGATAAATTGTCTGTCCAGCAGCTGCACGCTGTACACAAAGCTGCAACTCGCCTTCTGACAAGAACCCACTGCTATGATCAGATTGCACCAGCGCTGGCGTCTCTGCACCGACTTCCTGTTCCAGTCAGGGTCCAGTTCAAGATACTGCTGCTGCTGCTAGGAGTCCATCATGTCTGTCTGAACCGGTCCACCTCTACAGGTCAACGAGTGCAGCTGTGTTACGTTTGGTGCATGTTTTTAACCAAAAACTAATGTCAAACTCTATAAACATTTACATATGAAGGTGTTTGTCTTTGCTACCATCAATATTCAGTTAAAAATGGCAATAACTACATATCAGTGTTTGATTTGAAACGTTAAGTAATAACGTGTGGAAAATGTTTATTTATGTGGTTAAAAACATTCAAATGTAAAGGGGAACTTATATTTTGTTCCACATGTCATGTTGTTCCCCAGGGGAAAACATTAACTGGCACACAGAGCCTTGTTACGAGAAGCTGTGTAAAGTCAACGATGTTCCTATATAGCTAATGCAGTCAATGAGGTGCAGCTTTATTTTATTTCTCTGTTATTTACATAAATCCTCTACAATTTAAGTTTGTGTTGCCTTTCTTAGTTCTGGTGACATTTTGGGGACATTATTAACAAACAATAAATGTTTGTTGAAATCCAAGAATGACGAAGTAAGATATGTTAAGTAGTAACATATCTTATTTAAAAAGTTAATTAGGGACAAGATGTTCTCTCTCCTTTTCCTGATTATATTAAACAACAAGTATTTCAAGTATGGCTGTGATGATTCCTCGAATGATTCGAGTTTCTTGATTATTAAAACTTCTCAAAGGTTTGTTAAATTATGTTTATTATTTACCGCGCTGTGTTGTGGCCGGGTGATTATTTATGGTGCGCAACGCTCTCATTTACGCCTACGAGTTGTTGACGAAAGCTAAGTGCTAGCAGCATAAGGTTCAATTTTTAAGCTTTTTCCGACAGTATTTAATTGATTTACAATAATGTCTGGGATTTTATTGTTTTTTGGGGGACCAATGAGCATCCTAATGACTGACGTGATGCCTGGAGGACAGCAGCCTTCCTCCTCCCGGTGGCCGGTTCAGAGCGAACGGCAGGGAAGTGCGCGGCGGGTGCATGTATACAGATGAGCGGATAGACTGAACACTGCAGGCGGCTGCTCTGTAGATGCTTACCAGAAGCTTTAAGGGCAAACGGAAAATACATTTCGTATCATCCCAGTCCCAATAAATCTATGGTGGAGCGCATCATGGCGGTACAAACCTGGTGGATGTTTATTTGTTTATTTAAGCATCGCCTTTATTCTTCCTGAGGTCCATATCAGACATTACTATGAGAATCCTTTACAAACATTCATAAAAAGACATAAACAAGATTAAATTAAACAAAATTCAATTCAACTGCTTCAATAACTCACAAAGACTTAACAACCTTACCATACAAATTATTTCAACCATATCAGAACTCAAAATAAACTGAAAAATAAGTACAACAGTCAATAACTATAAATATAAATTTAAACATTCATTCAATTCGATATTACTTAAGTCGTTAACATGAACACAGAAGCTATAAATTGATGGACAAAGTGAGAGTTCATGTAATAAACTGACTGAAGATGAAAAACTAAAAACTCGAGAAAAGATATTATTTATTAAGTGTCCTTGTGAGCCTGCTGCTTTATTATTAAGCTGCATATAATTTCAGATTTCTGTCATTTGTGTCCAGTTTTGTTCATTTAAAAATTCAGCTGTTATTGTTACAGGTAAATTGTGAAAAGTAATTGTCAGGGATGCGTTAGTATAAAAAAACCGGGCCGATGTTAATAGATATGAACGCTGCTGTTATTTCAGTACCAATAATTTACCCAACTTTTTCATTCAATCACTCCATTAATCATAACAATGAAAACCAAAACAGTTCAGTATTTGTGTCAAGTTGTGTTTGTTTACCGGAGCATTTTCCCCGCTCTGTTCCTGTGATTACGCCGACACAAACCGTCCCTCCATGTTTGCAGAGACCTCTCGCTGCTCAGCAGGGGGGACACTCGGATTCAGCTCCACATTTTTTGTGTTATTTATCCTCCTGCTTCATCTACGCAGCAAATATCTCCTGACGTAAATCCGCCAGGGCCTCCAGGGCTTAAAGACGGCAACGTGGCGGCACAGAAAGTGGAACGGCAAAAATAAGCCTGTGTCACAACAAGCGAGCTGACATGCACGCTTCTGCATATGCGGCTGCAGAAATCTGAGGATGACTCATTTAGCCGCAGCTTCTGCAGAAGCGCAGGTTCGCCCGGTTCTGTTGCGACGGCGAAACTGGTGTGAACTCTCACAAACATCTCGCTACCGGAGGGTTAAACGTATCCAAGTCAATCAATCAATCAAATTTTATTTGTATAGCACATTTCAGCAGCAAGGCATTTCAAGGTGCTTTACATAATTAAAGGAAAAAAAGTTAAATAAAATAAAATAAAAAAAACAAAACAAAAAAGAAACGAGGGAACGATGCAAACTGCAGTCGTCTACTGGGACATTTACAGCTGAAACATTATGTGAAATAAATGCAGTAAATAGAACCAGATATTTATCACTTTGACTGTAAATCAAACTAAGCCTTTTCTGTTGGAGATCAGCTATAATTACCAAAATTATTTGCTGAATGTCAAAAATAACGAGAAATATTTTTTCAAATTATTATTATTTGTGTCATATTACAAACATCATTGGACGTTCAGAACGAGATTAATGTGTTTTCACTGAGCAATTAAAAATAATTTAGGCAATCTAAACTGATTTAATGTCACAGCGGAGAGTTGTGTTATTTATTTAGCAAAGTATCTGGACTCAAATGTCCGTGTACGATTCTGCTTTCCTCATGAATTTGGTGACAAAGGAAAAGTATCTGAATATATCTGTTAAGACAGAATGTCATAATTTCTCGACACCTATATAAAACTGTTTGTTTTGAAGCAGTCTGACAGTTTTCATTACCTAAATTGGAGTTAATTAACTTAATTAGGCCTTTGGGGACTCCATAATGATCCTTCATTTGCTTCAGCTGTGAGGCACAAATAAATCCCATCGAGATTTTAAACGCAAGTTACAATAAAAACAAAGGATCTTCCACTGAGGCTGAGAGAGAAGATTATTTCATCACGCCTGAGAGGCCCTGGGCATACGGAGATTTAAAACAAAAGACGTAATAAAACCACTGGAAGACAGTCCAAAGTTTCATCAAGAGCCCTTAGCTACTTAAAACAAATAAGAAAAACCTCTGCGACTGTAAGACATCTGCAGGCTGACCGAGGAAAGTCTGACTCAGTGGCTACTGCAGAACAGCACAGAGCAGAACCATCAAAAGTTGACGAGTCAGAAAGAATCGAGATGGAAACAGTTTCATGAGTCAGAATGAAACCGAAGAAGCTGTTTGGACATTTTTATCACCAGAAGGAGAGCAGTAATCAGAGAGGCCAGGGTAAATATGGAGGAGCTGCAGAGATCCACAGCTTGTGCTGCGTTCACAACAAACGCGTTTGAAAAACGGGTCCGACGCTCCAAGTTGGGCGTGTGTTCACTCTGAAGTCAGACGCTTGACATGTTGCCCTCGACCCGCGTTGGGACGAGCCGTTGTCCAATGGCGGATGAAACTGAGACTGGCACTAAAACATTATGTAGTGAAAGCTTCTGCAATCACAGCAGAGGCTCAGATGCCTTTGCTGAACAATTTGTGTGCAGTTTACATTGCTGATATCGCACAGGAGCCTCTTGGCTTTTCTTTCTCTCCCAGAAAACAATGGCGGATGAAAGGCTCAGCGTCTCGGTTTTATTTACTGAAATCATGTACTGGGTGCTGACGAAGGTCGCCATCAGCGCTACAGACCTGCTGCTGCCTGAATCTCCTGGCAGGACACCAACTACAGGTCGCTACGTCACATAGCAGAGTCCCTCTGATTGGTTGACGTTCTGTCGAGCGACGAAAGTTCAGATTTTCCAACTCCAGCGCCAATCGCTTCAGCTTGATGCACTGAATGCATGAAACCTGCAGCGCTTGGTGTGAACGCAGCATTAGACATTAGAAACCACAAACAGGAACGTCACAAATAACCTCATAAGAAGGCCAGATTGTCTCAAGCGTGTTGAGGAGACAGAAAGTGTGGAAGAAACTCTGGTTCAGAGCTACAAACATGTTAGTTTAAAAGCAAAACCAGCTGCGATTCCTTTACAAATATTTGCAGAACTTTATCAGCATCAACGCCATTGTCCTCCAACTTCCTTTTGTCGTCTTCGTCTTCTATGGCAGTTGTGACGTCTGGTTATTAGTATCAAACTTGTGTGATGCAAGAAAAAAAGAGTTTCCATTGCCGTTTTGCAAAAATACACAAACTTTGTTACAACCAAAAAAGCCCACCTCATCTTAGAAAAAAACAGCTTTTGAAATTAGAGTTTTTCCATTAAAATTGGAAAATTTAATGTCAAAGTTAGCATCTGTCTCCCCAAACACAACTAAATGACCTGATAACTGAACATGTCCTACTCACAAAGACTGGAGGCTCACTGGAGGAAATGGAGGTTCTGTGAATGGATGTGAATACAAACATTTTCCAGAAATGCAAAAAAAGTAAATATTTTTTCTTCAGCTCATAATTACGCACTACAGTAATAAAAACACAACTACGCCGTAGTGGATTTCGTCACGGCAGTGGGAGAAAATGCATCAGCTTTCAAAGCCGCTGTAAACATGGAGTCCCTCGTACTTCTTCTGCAGAGCCGGTAAACACCAAACCAGTGAGACGCAGTGGAGAGGTTGGCTACAGTCGTTAACCTTGTAAAAACTCAGCCAGCCCCTGTGATTAACGACGCCCCATTATGTGCCATTAAACAGCACCAGAGGAGGGTTTTTTCTCACAAACCCAAACAACACAGAAACTCTCACTGTATTCCCCCACAAAGACAAGAATGAAAACAGAAAGCCTGGCTGGCACCCTGAGGAATGACCCGGTGTGGCCCGATATCCTCTGACTGCGGCCACATGCATGTTTCTCCTCCCCGTCTTGTTCAAAGCTCTGTTATTGTTTATGACAATAGAAGTTGGTGGATTCCCCACAGCGGGCGCAGTGATAAGGAAAATACTCTCGACACAGAAAAGAGGCTTTTACCATATAAAAAGGCGCAGGGAGAAAAGACAGAGGGGGAAGAGGAGACGAAGGAACGCATGAAGTGAGGGAAGATGGAGGCGCGGGGATGCGGAGGGAAGCGGGGCCGTGTGGCAGGCAGGCAGGAGGGGGAGATAAAGGCAGAGCTGTATTCCCTGATGTGGCTTCTGTGCTCTTCGCAGCTCCTGCTCCAAGGATTACTGCATTTACACTTCAGCTTAAAAATAGCCCCCGTGATAATTTATTTAGCTGGAGCTCACCATCCTGCATTGTGTTTCAGGAGAATGGCTTTTCCTGCAGCCTGGGTCTCTTTCACATACTTTCTTTTCCATGGATTTCTATTCTCACTTTGTATTTTTGCAGATATATTCCTGTTCGCTGCACAAAAGCTGCATCCGGCAATGATTTTAGCGATGCAGGGAAGCTGGTTTCATGTCTGACTCATTGTGCTGAATTAATGGAATCAAAGGGTGCATTCACACCGGCCCCGTTTAGTCCACTTTAATCAAACTCTGGTTCATTTGGGGAGATGTGAATGTAGACCAAAAGAAGCAAACTGTTCTTTTCCAAAAAAGAAACGTGATTTAAGCGAACCTGGCGCAGTTTGAGTTTGTATGTGACTCTCCAAAATCAGGAAGTGGACTACAGCGCAGTGCATTCTGGGTAAATACAACCAAAACAAACGCATGTTTCTAGCGCAAGCGGGAATCATCGCCTTCCATGGTGCAGGAAGTCTTAGTTTCCTCATAAATGTGATGACTGGACAGGAGGTACAGATGATGGTGAATGTTTTTCACAGTTAAAACGAGCATCACTCAGCATTTTCCATCCTCCGTCTCCCCTCCTGTGACTCACAACAGACCAACAAACCCTGAGTCGTCGTAGTGATGATGATGACCTCACCTCACGGTGACTCAACATGCGCGTACTTCCCCGTATGAGGTCCAGCATTGCCAGATTTGGCCGACAGTTTCCAGCCCAAAAACAGTGCAAAACCTGCTCAACTCCCAAAAACATAATATATGTATTTTTGTGTCCCATACGTCATCGGCTGAATCCAGACAGTTCACATCATTTCTGGTTGTTCTTCATCATATTCTGACCAGAACCAGATCCCATTGGGACTGCTGAGGACTTGACTCTTTGGACACAACGAGACCTGATTTTTTTCTGGACACTAGTCCTTTAAAATCATGATGTTTTACAGTATTACTACGTAACGACACTTGGTTAACCAGTAATTATTGATGCTGTTTGACAGAGTGTAGAGATTTCAAAATAAAACCAAATAATAAAAGAGCAATAACACTGCATTTTATTAAAGGTTTTGTTCTTTTCTGTCAACCATTTTGAAATAATTTCCCTCTGGAACAGTTTGAAAATCAGCCAAACAGCTAAAGGTATTCAAAACCAACCCAACTGGGTTGAAACCCGACCAACCTGGCAACACTGGTGAAATCTTATCTGGCTGCTCGTCTCTTCCAGGATTCTGCTTCTTTTTAAGAGTTTTAACTCTGTAATTTTCCATGACTTTTGGAACAAATCAGAACTATATGGGCCTGCACAGACTTCTCCATAAAAAATGCATTACTTCTGCAGAAGTAATGCAAACTGCAGGGAAACATGCAGAGAAGCACCATGCCAGGAGCTTAGTTGGTCTATTGGTGTCTTTGTATCTTCATGTTTTTATATTTTTGCTGGGTAAGTTAAAATAAAAACAAATTTACAACTAACTCTTGCACTGCTTTTACAAATTGTGCCTTATTTTTTACAAGTAAAGACAGGAGTAGCATGTTAGCTTGAGCGGAGCAACAAACAGCTTAGCAAGAAAATCATATTTACAACTAATTCTTGCATTACTTGGTGTTTTCATAATGGTGTCACTTTTAAAAATTAAAAATGTTTTGTATGCGGCTTTCCTACATAAATGACTGAAATGCTTTTGCCTTAAAATGCCTTTTAATCTGAGTCACGGATTCGTTTTGTTGCTGAAGGCGCCATTTGTACTGATGGCATCATTATCCTTTTTCACTCAGTCACAACTTACTGAAACAGCCTTCAGCAATTAAACACACACTGAGCAGCACTCTGTTCTCCCCACAATCCAGTCGGTTCAAGAAAATCATCTGAAAAAGTGATGAAGCTCTCGCAGTTCTCTTGCTGGGTATATTCTGCTGATATGAAAAGTACAACAAAGTGTTGATCTTCGCTGCTTTGCCAATCACAATGAATGAAAAATGTTATTTTCTTACCCACTGAAAACTTTTGGTTTCGCTTTAATTCTGGTTAAGTGGCTGTGGGGTTTCCAGTTTAAACTAATTTGGTTTTCTGGGGATTAAATAAGAAATCAATTGGATAAACAATCAGATCATGTGGTGCATTTGAGACAGTAGGAGAACAGAAATACTCGTGTTTTCCTGTTCCCATCGTTAGAGCAAATCAACTGGTGCGACATAAATAACACAAAAATAATGAAAAAATAATAATTCTAGAAATACATTTGACTTTTTCACACAACTTGTTTTGTTTTCATCACATTTTTTTACTCCCACTGAAATATTTGCGCAAGAAAAGGTTAATTACACAGAAAAATTGGTACATGTAGCCCTATATATTCATAAACAATTAAGTAATTAAATATATAAAGAATTAAATTTAAAAAAGAACTGGTATATAAGA